>NW_015173142.1:855097-856138 GCF_001447785.1 Gekko japonicus | reverse complement strand
ACGGCAAAACACACACTCTCCCCCCCCCCCCCCCGCATTTTCCGGCCTGTGTGACCAGGGCCTTAGATGATCAAGTACATTTATGGCAGGGTAGAAATTTGAATCTGGTTCTCCTTGATTTTTCTAATTTGATAACCACTATATGACCCTGGCTTTCATGGAATGCGACTAGAAAATCAACATGGCTAGATTTTGTGTGTCTTTTTATTAAACATTTGGCTTGACTTCAAGTTTATCATCGATCCAAATTTTATAACTTTTTCTTAGGCCACTTCTCTTCTTTCGGGGCAAATTTGAGTTAGATGAGATGCAGGGAAATCTGCAATACACGTATGTTTCCCCCCCATGCAAATAGCAACTGGGGAGAGGGGAGATCTAGATTGTGAATGCAAAACATCCCCCTTCTCAGTACCACTGACACCAACCTGATTTGGGTCCTCTACAGCTGCTTTGATCTGTAAAAAGAGAGCCCAACTGTGGATCTGCTTCAATGGAAGAGTGCTGCCTACTCCTTGCTCACGTCAGTCCCATTACTCCTAGTTCTCTTTCCCCTCTCCTACAGTCCCCTGAACTACATAACAAGGCCATTTGGGTCTTTATTGTTAAAGGAAGGAGAAAGAGCAAAAAAGAGCACAACATATTCCGCAACTATAACATTGTTTTGTGTTTATGTCTATGGAGGCTACACAGGTGCCGTGCTTTTTTCCTTAGCATTTTATTTATTTATTTATTTTTCATATTTATATCCCGCCCTCCCCAGGTGGGCTCAGGGCGGCTAACAAGGGCAGGACACAGCCATGCCAGAATAAAAACATATAAAAACATAATAAACATACAACATTAAAACCACTGTGCTCAATTCGTAACTGATGTCCTAAGTCCAATATGGAAACTCCACAGTTACAGATGGTGCTCCCAAAAAGTACGTGTCCAGTGACGATGGCCGAAGCTCTTCTACAATTTCCAACGTCTTCCTTGGGCCTCGTTGATGCATCCTTTGAGATACCTTAACGGTGGTGGTATAATGGGGCGGCGGCTCCT
>NW_015173142.1:851307-855028 GCF_001447785.1 Gekko japonicus | reverse complement strand
AAAACCTATCTCAATACAATAAAGTGCTCAATAAAGTGCTCAGAGTCCTCAGTTCCTGAACCTCAGAGAGATGGGAACCACATTCATACATTCCTGGTAGGCATTCAGGCTTCGATGTTAAATATTAGATTCAGATGTTCCTTCTTTCCTAGGGCCTTCCCCCCCCAAAGATGTTAATATAACGGGGCGGCGGCCCCTACTCGAAAGCCTGGTGGAAGAGCTCCGTCTTGCAGGCCCTGCGGAAATGCATCAAGTCCCGCAGGGCCCAGATCTCCTCCGGGAGCTCATTCCACCAGGTGGGGGCCGCCACCGAAAAAGCCCTAGCCCTCGTAATGGCCAGTTTTGCATCTTTGGGGCCCGGCACAGTTAGTAAATTTTGGGCCCCAGACTGTAGTGCTCTTGGGGGAACATACGGGGAAAGGCGGTCCCTCAGGTAGGTTGGACCCAGACCATATAGGGCTTTATAGGTAAGAACCAGCACTTTGAAGCGATTCCGGTACGCTATTGGCAACCAGTGCAGCGCTTTCAGCACAGGCTGAATGTGGTCCCTTCTAAAGAGACCCATTAACAGCCTGGCCGCAGCATTCTGCACCAGTTGCAGCCTCCGGATTTGCGACAGAGGCAGCCCTATTTAGAGACCGTTGCAGTAGTCTAGCCTTGAGGTGACCGTCGCGTGGATCACTGTGGCCAGGTCTTCTCGGTCAAGGTAGGGGACCAACTGCCGCGCCAACCGAAGATGATAGAAGGCTGACTTGACAGTGGCTGCCACCTGGGCCTCCATTGTTAGAGAGGAGTCCAGGAGCACCCCCAAACTCCTAACCCTAGACACTGGCACCAAAGGCGCCCCGTCGAAGGTCGGGAGAGGGAGCCCTAACCCCACACCGGTCCGACTCAGGCCCAGGACCTCTGTCTTTGCTGGGTTTAGTTTCAATCGGCTCAGCTGGAGCCAACCAGACACGGCCTCCAACACCCGGTGAAGGTCATCGGGACTCGAGCCCTTCCGGCCGCCCAGCATCAGATAGAGCTGGGTGTCATCTGCATATTGATGGCACCCAAACCCATAACTCCGGGCAATCTGGGCAAGGGGCCGCATATAGATGTTAAATAGCATCAGGGACAACACCGCACCCTGCGGCACCCCACAATCAAGGGAGTACCTATGGGATCGCTGGTCCCCGACCGCCACCCTTTGTCCCCGACCTTGTACAAAAGAGGCAAACCATTGAAGGGCAGGCCCCTGAATCCCCAAATCGGCAAGGCGGTGGGACAGCAGCTGATAGTCAACCGTATCGAACGCGGCCGACAGATCTAACAACAGCAGTGCCGCCACACCTCCTCGATCCAGATGCCTTCGGAGATCGTCAGTCAGGGCGACCAAAGCCATCTCAGTCCCATGGCCAGGGCGAAAACCGGACTGGAATACAAATTTAGTGGCTTGAGACAGAGTGCCATACCATTTTTATAATGCAGAAGGGAAAATGTAAGACTGGTCAAAAGCTCAGTGTATTTCCTTATCATGGTTTCATTTTTTTAACACCCATGTTTTAATAAACCTTAACCCTCCAGTGCTTTCTATTCTGCTGGGGTTTTTTTTATCTTAAAAGATTTTGCCTTAAACTTATAACTGTATTCTCAGAATAGTCTCAATATGTCTATGTCAGGTAGAATTATTACCCTCTTGTTTTCAAGGTGATAAATGGGGGCACTGGATGGGTCACTATCTTTGTTTTGTTTTCCACAGATATATTTCTGCTGTTTGTTCTTTTTGTCTGTACTTAAGTGAAGACCTTGTGTATTTCCATTTATTCATCCTTCGCTTTACAGCTGCATTTATTACTGTGTCCACCAATATCCTTGCTACAAAAATCTAATACCCAAGATCATCTGAAGCTCAGAGTAGACACAGTTGTACACTATCCCTGACCTTGATTACAGAAAGACTGAAAAAATGGTCACAAATCAGCAGAAATATAGCATATTAAAGTACAGAAATTACGTAAAAACCTCTAAAAATTGTTTATATATATTTAAAGGAGCAAGATTATATGTATACACTGAACATGCATAACATAGGCCTTGTCAAGCCCATATTTGTCCCTCCCTAACTAGTGAATTTCCTTAAAGCAGTTTCTTCCATTGCATTAATTTAATAGTCAAGTTTCTTATAAATATACAGCCAAGACCTTAGTTAAGGATCTTCACTCTGGAGTTAGCAAAAGCTGTGGTCCCTGGATTCCGTGGTCTGCCAGCAGGAGGCATTTCTCACTCCAACTACTATTTCCTTTTGTCATTGGCTCTTCTGACCTACTTGACTAAAGTATTAAATTGGGACAAATATTAAAAGCTACAACTTGCCTCCTCGTGTGCATGAGCTGACTTATGGCAACTAACCTATGTCTTATGGTCAGACTAACTTATGACTTACGGTCAGACTAACCTTATCTCTTTTTTTGAGAAAGTTACTACCTTGCTGGATCAAGGGAATGCTGTAGACATAGTTTATCTTGATTTCAGTAAGGCTTTTGAGAAGGTTCCACAGAGGCAAGATGGCCATCTGACAGCAATGCAGAGTCTGTGGACTTAGGCAGATCATGAGAGGGAGGGCAGGAAGGGTTACCTTGTGGCCCTTTCTTACACACCCAGGGAAATGCTGGTTGCCACTTTGGGATCAGAAAACAATTTTTCTCCAGGCCATTTTGGCTGGGGATCCTGGAGTTGTTTTTTTTTTAAATCATCTTCTGGGTGTGGAACAGTGGTCACTGCAGGTGTGGAGGGGGAGGTATTTGTGAATTTCCTGTCTTGTGCAGGGGGTTGGACTAGATGACCCTGGAAGTGCATTCCAGCTCTATGATTCTCTGATTCTCTGACCCTGTAGGGTTTTCAAGGCAAGAGACTAACAAAGGTGGTTTGCTATTGCTTTCCTCTGCATAGTGACCCTGCAATTCCTTGTTGGTTTTTCCATTCAAATACTAACTAGGTCTGAGCCTGCTTAGCTTCCAAGATCTGATCAGGCTAGCCAAGGCCATCCATGTCAGGGAAACTTGCCTCCTCAGAGACCCTGAACTGGATGGAAATTGTTTCCTTGGGGACCCTGAATTGGGTAGAAAGGCAGCATAGAAATGTTTTAAATAAATAAATATTTTGCTCCCTTTGCTTCTTTGACTGCAATTTCATAGTGTATTAATAACCCTGGCATTGTTAAAGAAAACCTGCATGTTTCAATTGGGGGTGGGAGATGGGATTCTATCTACTCTTATCTCACCCCATGCTAGTTCCTTAATCCTCTTGGTCAAGATACTAAAGGAGGCTATGTTAACATTGTAAGGGACAGTGGTTAAAGAAAAGAAGCTGGAAAAGTGGTTAATTTAGTACCCGCACATAGCTCTGTCCCCATGCTTCTTCAGAGTCTTCCTTCTTTTTACTCAGCAGGTGGGACCAGCTGTTGACTCTGTTGGTGCCTGGGAGTAGATCAGTCCCAGTGGTAAAGCAAGATAAACTAGGCAACCTTCTGATCCAGTGACCCTCTGGGGCACCAATATTAGGAGAAGCGTGAAAATTCCCCAAAAGACTGCGAGGACACCACGATGATTATTCAGTAAAGTCTGAAATGCGGTCTGTTACAAGCCTGAAGATATCACCTCCCCTATTAATAAAGTGGGTGCGCAGATAGGCTGAGAACCAAAACAGGTGATGGAACAGGATTGGATGGAATGCTATAGCT
>NW_015173142.1:824080-851257 GCF_001447785.1 Gekko japonicus | reverse complement strand
AGGCATGTATGCCTATTTCCCTCATGCTGCCAGCAAATGTTGACAGAACAGACAGGGTTGCGAACTCCAAAGCAGTCATTTTCTTCAAGGACCTGATCTCTGTAGTCTGGAGATCACTTGTAATTTCAGAAGAATTCTATGCCCCACCTGGAGGATAGTAACCCTAAGCAGAGAGTATGTACAGATGAGAGTTATACTCATTGAAGCTGGAAGCCAGCCTGACAGGCAGTCTGCTGTTTCATTCCCTTCAGCCTAGGGTCTAAAGTGGAGGAATTATGCTTGGGGTAATTTTCCCCGAAGGATCCTTTAAACTGCTAGAAGGATGGAATATCACCATGTGGTTTAAAAGAGGACAGGGCAAATCTCATATGCAACTAAATGTACATCTATCATGATCCATCAACTTTAAGAGCATGAATTGGAAAGACCATCCCCAGAGGAACAAGCCAGGTGACCATGTACCCAGCTGTGGAACCTACATACTGATGAAAGAGAGCCTCACCACAGAATCCAGGATATGCTGAGGCCATAAGGAGCTGATACACTCTGGTAAAGACTGTGAAATACCTGCCATAGAGGATTTCTCTGAATCTGCCAGATCTAGGACTCACCTGTAAGTCCATTGCCACATGCATCAGCTCAAATGCAAAACAGGACACATACTCAGAATTACTCACTGGGCCTCAAGAACAAAGATGCTGATGAACCCAAGAAAAAGCCAATATTAAAAGGAGAGACCCAGCTTTAAATACAGGGCCTCCATTTTCCTATTGCTGCCAAAGAATAATTGACAAGTATTACCAGAGTCACTCAGGACCCATTAAGGCACCAAGAAAGGTAAGACTACATACCTACTCTAAGATTGTTCAGTAGATGTTAGTTCTGTGCAACATAGGACTGCCATTTTCTCACTGGTGGATATCCCCAACCCCTGGCTCCTGTTCCCAAAGCCAGTCCTCATGTTAAAAAAGGCTGTCAGCAACAGTGTGACAGCACTTCTGTAGAAAACCTGAAAATCACATTGGGCCTCTAGGAATCACCAGAAACTCTATGGTTTCTCCATACCTAGAGAGGAAGTGGCATCACTTCTGAAGAAAACCCAGAAATGGCATCACTCCAGCATCAATGGCCGTCTGAACCACAGGACCCCAGTGTTGGTAGGAATGGGACAACATTAGAATGTGTCAGACTCCTGCAGCAATCAGTTCCCAACAGCTTTCATTCAAAGAAGTAAAACTTATTGAGAATATGAGAGGATGCAGGTATCTTAACCATTTCATGTTAGAACTAAATAAGAGCGTGCGAAGCAAGCAGTTGTACATTATTCAAGGAGGTCCCCTGATGGACCAGGGACAGTCAGGGGTCAGGTATAAGCCCGCCAAAATAATGGGCATCAGATCCCAGGAGAAACACTACACCAGGCACTGAAGGTCAAGAAGATGTCTTGGAAACACAGAAGACACAGCAGGAGAAACTGAACATTCCAGAGTCACCCCACTCCCATGGCAGCCAGGGCTAGACAGAGGCCTAGCTGACAGAATGCTGATTTTAAATAAGTCTACAGTTCTCAATGCCTGCAGCAACTGATACCTAGATAAAAGAGTGCTTCCATACTGTTGTGTACCAAGTACGACCACTCATGTGGTCGGGTCCACACGTGGCCATGCAAAGGGCCCTAGCTTCGGTCATAGAGACAATAGCCGAATAGATCCTAGCCCGCACCTATCAGAGGACTAGGATCCGAGTAAGGACCTATGGGACTGTAATTAGCGTATCACGGGTGTGGGTGTGTGTTTGGGTGCGGTTTGCTATGGGGATAAAAGCTGGCCTCAGGCCAGACTAAGCATCTCAAGTTCTCCATGTAACCAATAAAGTATGTGTTGTAATCACGCTACTACGCATCAGTCTCAGTACTTTATACATACATAGAGCTATTTAGCTGTATCGAAGAAAGGAAGCATGCAAAGAAAGGATAAAAAGAAGACAAGATGGTCCTGTCCCTCTTCTTTTTAGGGTAGGACACACCAAAAAATGGAGATGGGGGGGACTGTGAAAGTTTCATGGATTTGCACTTGCCAGAAGATATTAATGATTAATTGAAGAGCTAGCTTCAATCCACACATCAACTGTTCTCCAAGACTGGTACATGTACCAGGCAGCTGAGCCACCACAGGCCCCCGGTAATAATTCCCTCTGGGACCCCCATCACCACTCAAACCCAACCCAAAAATCATATGAAAAGAAATCACATGATTTGCTTGGCTTCGTAGGGCATAACATGACCAGAGGCCCCAGAATTTTGTTTCCTGACCCCCACTTTCAAGCTACCCTGTGTATTTACAAACTGTTGCCCAAACTTTATCTATCACCCACTCCTGTGTATGAATCTTTCCCAGAGAGGTACAGAGGATATAACACGGTGTCCTCTCTCTATTGCTGTATGTGCAAAGGTCCATAGCATTAGGGATGCTCACACACCTGCCAATATGGCTCACTCCCTGTTCACCAGTAGTCATCAGGTACCTGAATAATTGACAGGTTGCTTGACTGTTCTCAATTTGTTTGTGTGAATTGTAGGAATTGCAGGCTACAGTCATCACAAGCTAACTACCAGTAGCTGAGGGATAAGCTAGGAGTCAATCTGATCTACTGGGGAAATTTTTTTTCTGTACCCAGGAAAGGTTGTTTTTTTTGGGGGGGGGGAATCAGGAGCTGACTCCCAGCTTTCTTCTGATCTTCCATTCTGGAACCCTTGTTGCCTCCTAGACT
Source organism: Gekko japonicus (assembly GCF_001447785.1). Classification (NCBI taxonomy): domain Eukaryota; kingdom Metazoa; phylum Chordata; class Lepidosauria; order Squamata; family Gekkonidae; genus Gekko; species Gekko japonicus. The sequence continues at coordinate 848,488 of NW_015173142.1, read as the reverse complement.
TGCTGAGATGCAGCAAATTGGCTGCAGCTGATTTCCATTCTTCCCACTGCAAGCTTTCAGTTTGGGTTGCAGTTAAATGAGCTCTTGCTCCTCTCACTTTTGCAATGCGGAGGGGGAGGAGAAGAGGAGGAGGAGGAGATTGGATTTACTCAGAGTGGCTTACAAACTCCTTTCCCTTCCCCTCAACACAACAGATACCTTGTGAGGTAGGTGGGGCTGAGAGAGCTCTAACAGAAACTGCTCTTTTTCAAGAACACCTCTGACAGAACTATGGCTTGCCCATGGTCATCCAGCAGCTGCAAGTGGAGGAGTGGGGAATCAAACCCAATTCTCCCAGATTAGAGTCCGTGTACTTAACAAGTACACCAAACTGGCTCTCCAGAAGCACTGCTTCTGGACAACTGTGGCTGGACAGAGATATGGGAGGTCTGACCAAGCCTGTAATACTCTATATTTCCCAGGCATAGTGCTGTCCTAAATGCTTGTGTATGCATGCCAAAGGAGGAAGGGTGAAATCAGGGCTCTATTACATTAAAGAAGGTTCAGTCTAGGTACAGGCTGTACACCCATGAGAGTATGAATCATGCCCTAACATTTTAAATACGGAGTAGCAGAACCTTGAAAAGACAGAAACAGGAATATATGAGAGGAACACAGATGGATCTCTCTGTTACTCTCTCACACAAAACTGGAAAATATAAAAACCTCCAGAATAAAATTCACAGAGGATTATTTATAATCAATCTCATTAAAGTAATGAAATCCACCTATTCCAAGAGAATACACATAGCCTTTGTACATTCTGTGAATCTGTGAGCCTCCAGACATCATGTAATCAAACTGGGTATGGCAAAAAAAAAAAGGATTCCACTAAAACATTAACACCATGATATCTTTCTAGAGACTGCCTCCATTCCATGCTTTGAGGAGTCCTCAGAGTCAGAAATATGATCAAGCTCAAATTCTGAACTATGCATATCTCGTAAGGGAAAAAACAACCCCAAAATGCTTAGATCTGAATTAAAACCTCTAGTGATGCATATTACAATTCCTTTCATACACTTATGTATTTCTTAATCTTCTTTAATTCTTCAGCAAACTCATTTGATCTACAGTTGAATGCTCTTTCCAGCATTGGGCATAATCCTCTCCACCATTCAGACAGTTGGCAAGCTCATCGCACAGCCCTTCATCTTTGAAATTACCCCTCTGAGACAGAAATTATCCCATTTTAAACACACAGCATCATCGGTTTGGGTAAACTGAATTAGCTATATCCCTCAGATAATGTACATAGCTTGCTTTTTTGAAATGCTAACAAATCCTGCTATTTCTACAATAGTTTCAGAAGTGATGCCGCTTGTCAGCCTGTACCATCCCCCCCACACCTCTACATGAGCCTGTGCTTATCTCACTGTCTTTCACATTGTTGCACCTGCTAGATACCAGGGAGAAAACAGAGATCTGCTCTGTTAATTTAATTTGCTGCTCTTGGATCACTTGCTACAAATTCCCGACTCAACTAAGTCTTGCACTATCCCCGCTGGTTACTCACAGGAGGTCCTGGTGGTCCTTGTTTCCCAGGTAGTCCTGGCTTGCCTCGTCGTCCCTAAAAACAAAAGGGTAGGGGGGGGGAGAGAATATTGATGAACATTAGTGGCCAGGACTGAATTGGAATGAGGAGGTCATTTTTTCTTTGACAAACACAATTGTCTGCAGAGTTTATTAACAGAAAGCCCAAAATCTAGCAGCATGATTGTGTGCTATAGCTTGAGCATCTAGCAACACTAACAAGGAGTTGTTTGCTGCAGCTAGAATAGCATCTGGAGGCAAATGAGGCAGAACTAGACATAATATTCAGCTCCATTCCACTTGTCTTCAACCTCCGCCCCCAAGCCACATCTTACTGTTTTGATAGATTGATTTAAGATATCTCTGTTGCCTACCCAAAGCTGGACTGAGACATGCTAAGGCCCTAAACCATATCAAGTTAAAGAGGCCCCACAGCATTACCAAAAACGAGGATTTTTTTGCTTTTGAATGTACAGGACTCATAATCTGAGGGTTGAAACTGTAGTATGCTCAGGTTGTGTGTAAATCCAGTTTTGATCCCACCATGTGAACCTCCAAATGGCTTACAACATAACTTTGACATTATAATAACAGTATAATCACTAAAAGGCAGTTATCAAGAATAACCATCAGGAAAACAACAGTCAAATACTGCTAAATAGCCCATAAAACCCAGCAGTCACACACACTGGTGGCATTCAGAAATCACAAACTGCTGAAGCTCAATCCTAGTTTTCAGTGGTGGGCACAAACACAGATTGTCTGCTATGCCTGTATGTTTCCTCTTCTTTCCCCTCCTCACCTTGCATGCAGAGCATAGGTCTGCCAGATTTGAGAAGCTCTGAAACAAACTCCAGATTACTGTGATAACCCAGTGCAGGAGACTGAGTGAATAAATTTGCTTCCCACAAACTAGGATTCTAAACTAGGATTAGAATGATGTTTGGAATCCTGCCTTGTGTGAGACAAACAAACTTTCCCAGGTGCCATGCTCAACGTCTTGGGAAATTGGACTGCGTTTCATGGCTTCTCAAGCCTATGAGCCTTAGGTCCTTTCTGCACTTGGATCTCATCCCTGGTTTTATCAGAGTTCAGCTCGGGACACAATACCTTGCATTTTCCCTGGTTATAGCATCTGTTTATCCCAGGACAAGTGTGGGGCGAAACCGGGGTGACCCCAATGTAATGTGGAAACAAAAAATACCCCGAGATAATTACAGGGGTGAATTCATGTGTAATGTAGAATGTAAGTTCGGGGACAGGACCATAATCACCTTCAACACATAAGGGAGGGAGGGACAGGAGCAAGGTAAATTTGTGTCCATCACTGCAACTCTCAGTTGGTTCTGATGTCCAAGTACAGCCGCTGTAAACAAATTAATACTCAGGGGGAAAAATTGCCACCTAAGGCCTATGAGATATGGAGTGAGGCAAGCCTCTTTGGGGGAAATTCTATAGCTTTCATGCTCCCATTCAAAAGATCTGTCCACATAACCATATACCGAACTTTTGATTTTGAACTTTGTTCTAGAGCATTAGAACAAATGGGCAGAAATTTCAAGGAAGCAGATTTTGGTTAAATATTAGGAGAAACTTCCTTATGATAAGAATTGCGTATCAATGGAACAGGCTGCTTTCGGAACTGGTGTTGTTGCCTTCATTGGAGGTCTTTAAGCAAAGGCAATCTGTTGGGGATGCTGTAGGTACATATTCCTGCACTGTATAGGGGTTGAACTAGATGACCTCCAAGGTACCTTCCAATTATAACATGATATGATTCCGTCTATAACCTAACAGAGCCAAACCTCACCTTTTAGCTACTGTAATGCAGCACCTCCCAAAGTAAAAGGAGTCAATTTGTGGTACTGTCCCTTTTCCATATTCTCCCCCAAACTCTTGCTAGATACAACTGCATATATCTTGTACAGTGGCATTTATAGTGGCTGCCGCCCTTGCACTGGAAGCCTGGAGGCAAATCTACAAATAAGCTTGCAAGGCTCTTTTACAATGAAGCACCTTCACAACAAAAAACCCCTAAAAAAGCAGATGTGCTACACCATACTTATAATTGTTTTACAAGCTACGTTTTGGAGAACAGCAGTCAAGTCCTACAGGGAGTTACTCTAACCTTAATCCACTGATTTCAGTGCACTTAGATTAGAGTAACTCTGCACAGGATGGCACTGTATAAGTATTTTGAAAGGTTACTAACACAGGCAAGCCCATTTAAAAGACATAATATGCAAAGATTTTACAGGCAGTTTCTAGGATGAAAAATAGCAATATAGTTGTTACCCTATAAAACAGTCATATTTACAAATGTCCTACACCCTTTTCTCAGGCTAATGTTTAACCATGCCACAAGCCAACTGAATTACGTGCTTCCTACTTATTGATCTCTATTACTTAAGTCATCTGTCACCTGCTGAGATTCACAGCCAGCTCAACCTTGATTCCAAGAGCTAAGCAGTTCTATGGGAATCCAAGACCGGAAAACAGCAGATTAAATTTTTTCAGCAGCCATGTGTCTCCTGCTATCACTTCAAGTTCATGCGTTTCACATATGGCCATGCATTTTTATGGCAAGATGTTATATTTTAACTTTAGATGATAGCTTCTAAAAGTTTTGTTTCTAAAGACAGATGTGTATATTTTTAAACTCAGGCTGATTAAATGATATTTTTAAAATCTGATTAGTTCTATTTAATCCTGCAATTTACAGATTAGTTATTATTTGCAATTAATAATGTATATGGTACTTTGGAAGTGAAATGTGCTTTATAGCTTTGGCCTCATTCACCCTCACCACGGATGTTTAAGCAGAATTCTGTTCTAATAGGGGAAATAAGGCCTTTGTGAGGAACTCATTGGGCCAAGTCCTGAGTATGGTTGCCAGCTCCAGGCTTGGAAATTCATGCTGACTTCCCCTCCCCAAAAAAACAACAACGCTGCCATCCACTATAGGATCCACCCCCCAAATCTCCAGGTAATTCCTTACTCAGAGCTGGGAAGTCTACTTATCCCTCAGTGCCTGTTGCTGGTCAACCAAGCTTGGTTTCTGTCAGTAAAAGGCCCTTTCCACACCTATTTTGGCCTTGGGAGAAAACTCATTGTGTCCTTCTACCCTGCTGACAGGCCCCTCCCCCCATGACAGCCAAAATGACATGGCAGTCAGGGCTTCAGAGCACAGCAGAGGCTGCAAGTGGTGGTGGGGGAGATGGAAAGCTGAACAGTGAGGGGGAAATGAAGGTAGATTGATGCTTGGCTGGGAAGGAGACTGGACAGGGTGAGGTTTAAGGAGGGATGGGACCTCAGACAGGTACAGTGCCATAGACTCTGCCCTCCAAACCAGCCATTCCCTCATGGGGAACCACTGTTGCCAATCTCCATGTGAGGGCTGGAGACCACAGAATTCGAACTGGTCTCCAGATGGCATTGATCAGTTCCCCTGGAGAAAATGGTGGACTCCGTGTCCTTATACCCTGCTGAGGTTACCATAACAAATTGATGCTGAGTGCCCACGGCCTTGGCACTCACCCAGAGCCTCTTTCTAGAGCTCATTGTATTTATTTCCACAATGGGCCTTATTCCTAGGCTATAGGCTGGACCTAGAGACACCAAATTCGGGGAGTGCGCTCCTCCCGTGGCGTAGGTGCTCGTTAAGAAGGGATTTTTAGAAATTCAACCCCTAAGTGGGTCAAAAGGGGAAAAATGTGCTCCCCTATTGATTCCTATATGGCTGCCAGGCAGCTGATTCTCTGCACCCCCCCACTCTCTGATCGGTCAGCTGCAGAGCTCAATGTTCTGAGGTAAAAAACCCCAAAACTTACAGGGGACTGCAGAGAGCTAATGACAGTTGAGGAAATCAGGAGTGGCCAAGAACCACCTGTGAGGTGAAGCAAAGCTGCTGGCCCAGCCTGTCTGATGGCTTCCAACACACGCCCTCCACCTCCTACATCTAACACAAGGTTGTCTGTCAGGTGCAGCAGCAGTTGCAGGGTGCTTAAAGCCACAAGGAAGCCTGCCCCAGCAGTAACACCTTAGTGATTCTGCCAGCCCTGCCTCCACAGTGGCTTCTAATACTTCTCCCCCTCCTACACTGGACAGGCAGCTGCCTGTGAGGTATAGGAGAGGAGCTGGGATGCTTACAGCTGCCGGGAAGGTTTGCTCAGCAGGACTGCCTTAGCACTGCTGCTGGCCCAGCCATCTCAATGCCTTTAAGTACAATCCCCCCCCAACACGAGACAGGCCATTGTCTCTCAGGTATGGGAGCAGGGCCAGGGTATGAATGTTTATGAGGAGATAGTAAAGGACATTTTTAGGAGCCATTTTGATGCGTGCCTCCCTCTAGAACCTGAAGAAATGTCCACTACATCACCAGTCCCTCACACCAACCCCCCCCCACACACCTCTCACCTCTTACTGCCCCCAAGAAAGCTCCTGGAAAACGTCGAGCCAGATACACCAACGCTACAAGGAGGAGGCAACTTAGGAATGCGGCAAAGACATTTGCACATAGTAGAAGTATTCTGCAGAGTCAGAGTGGACATCACAGTAAATGGAATATTACAACCTTTACCCATTATGCTGTAGGTTATGCACCTACTGAAACATACACCTATTATTTTCTCCAGTGCTGTTTCTGTACTGATTACTGTTATGTGCAAGTATGTGTTATGGTTATATATGGTTAAGAGGTTGGATGGTCATTCAAACAGAAGTAGAAGACCACATATTTCATGACAGTTTGCATCCAATCTTACATTCTTTTCCACAATTGTTTTACTTTTAAAACTTTTTTCCTTGTCCATACCAATCAGATGTTACCATTATGTAATGAAAATTGGATTTATGACATTTTTTCTGCTCACAGAGACTAAGGACTGGATCAGACACAGCCCAAATATGTAGGCTATATAATATGTTCAGTGCAGAAAAAGGAGTAGACAGATCACATGAATGTAGACATTTCCACAGATATGCTCTGATGTTAACCTGTGTGCGAGGCTGTGCATCTCTTAGGGCACAATGCCTGTATAAAGCTACATATGCAGGTTATGTGTGAAGTAGAGGAATGCCATCAAGAAATACAGCATGTACCGGGACTTCCAGTTTATGACCTGCCATCTTTGGAGGGCTCCTGGGATGGCTCCTGAGGAACCCACAAACCTCCCGGACCTAGCAGGAGATCTGGAGCAATCCGGTCTCCCCCAAGCTCTCCCAGAGAGAGGCTTGTGCAGGGGGCTTGATTTGGGGGCTCTTGGATATGGTGGTATCTGAGTAGACCCCTCATTGCCCCAAAGCAAGGTCCATGATAACAAGGTCTCATGGATAGCCATTGGAGCGCAGAGACAAGATCGGCTGATTCAGGAGCTATACTCTGATTAGAGAATCTCAACTTTTACCTTCATCTTCTACACACCGTGAGTAACTGGATTTAGATCTTGAACCTAGACTTTGCTGCTTGTATGAGGGAGAAGTGACCCATTTAAATTTTAAAGACCTGGGAAACACGACTCTTTTAATTCCACGGCTTGGAAGTGCAGCCCAGGCACATTGAGTGATTTTAAAGTTTAAAAAGGACTTGGGAAGACTGAGAAGCTTGTTTTTATATTTATATGAGGCTGTGGGCTTTCTAGAAAGATTGGTATATTTTTCCTTCTTGTACAGAGTGTTTCTTTCTATTTTTTTCCCTTCCCTTTCAAGAGACTTGCTTCTCCTTTATGAGCCCTTTAAGAGGCTTCTGAACTGTGTGTGGCTGGACTCTGGAAAGGATTTCTTGCTGACTTTTTTTAAGGTGGACTGAGTCTTTTTGTAAGTTGGGTTTTCCTCTTTTTGAGTGGGGAAATACTTGCTAGACTGTCTGGGAGATTTAAAGAGTTGGAAGAGGGGAAGGAAATTATTATTATTATTATTATTATTATTATTATTATTATTATTATTATTATAATAAAAGCACTGGTTCAAAAAGAGGAAGTTAATCTGCTGGAAGTTTTTTTTTCTTTAATCTTTTGCCTTTTGGACTTACAAACTTATACCCTGGTGGAATTACAAATTATTTCCTTGGAATTGCAAGTTATACTATGGTGGATTTACAAATTATTAAGTACCCTCATCTTTCTCTGTGGATGTATGCAAGATAGTTACTGGGTAAGATTTTCTTTTTCCTCGCTCTCTTTTTATTTTTTGAAGACTCTTCTGTTTGTTGTGGATCTATAAAATACAAACTACCCCTGGATTTATAAATTGGCTTTTTTGTGGATCTATACAATATTTAAACAGCAAAGTTTGGACAGTGCACAACAAATTACTACATTGAAACAGACTACTACCCAGCTACAGGATAAGTCTGAAGAGGTAGATCAAAGATTGCATGAAACGAAGATTAAACAAGATCTCTTGGAGGACTTGGTTTTGAAGCTAGAGTTAGAGAAAGCTGCATATGTGCTGAGATTCCAAAATATTCCTGAAAATAAAGATGTCAAAGAAGAAATGGCAAAAATCCTAGCAGACTTTTTAAAAGGAGATACTACTCACACAATTACAGAAGAACTAGAGGATGCATATAGAATGAACTCCTCATATGCAAGGAGAAATAAATTGCCCAAAGAGAAACAAGTAAGATTCTACAAGAAAACTATGAGAGAGGCTATTTTAAGAAGTGCAGACATTAATAGTGCAAGAGACATAAGTAAAGATTTTAAAAGAAATTCCATGGAGAGTAAGAGAAAAAAGACTAAATTCTACACAACTTACAAATCTACTAAGAGAAAATGAAATAACCTACAGATGGCTACTCCCTGAAGGGGTATTTTTTTACTTACAAAGGAAAGAGATTCAAAATTAATTCAACATTCAAAATAGAAGATTTTTTTTAAATATATGGAACAGAACTGGGACTTCAAGAAGAAGAGGAAGAAGAACACAATGAGGAAGAAGAAAAAATGTAGATGAAGAGGACCTTTGGTAGATTGAACAACAAATTGAACAAGAAGAGAAAATACTGAAAACAGGTCCTATAACAAACAATTAAGGATTAAGATCAAAAAATTACAGCACCAACTTGTTTATTAACACAAGAGATTGCAAAGAAAATAATGTATGCTAAACAAAATTATTTTGAAAATTAAAATAAGCCAACAAGATGGTTAGCATACAAATTAAGGAAGGAAACAGAAAAAAACACATAAAGATACTGCAAAATGAAAGGGGAAAAGAAAAGAATGTTCATAAAGACTTTAAAAAATACTATTGAAGATTTTTATAAAAACCTGTACCAGGAGAGACATGTTAAGCAAGATCAGATTAGAGACTTCCTAAAGGAACAGAATAAGAAAGAATTTACGGAAGACCAAATAAAATTTTTGAATGATCTAATCTCCTTTGCAGAGGTAATTGAAGCAATTAAAATCAGAAGAAAAAGAAGACTCCAGGACCAGAAGGCTTACCGACAGAATTTTATCAGACATTTGAAGACCAAATTGCACTACCTTTAAAGTTCACTATACAAAATATATTTGAAAAAAATACTCTACCAGATTCTTGGAAACAAGCACAGATTACCTGAATACACAAACCAGACACAGACGAGAATACAAATTATAGACCAATATCATTACTTAATGTGGATTATAAAAATTTTGCATCCATATTGAAAAGTAGATTGAAAAAGGTTCTGCCACAGACAATTCATCAAGACCAATCAGGATTTTTGCCAAAAAGCCAAATGAGAAAGTAAATGTGAAATTTACTAAAGCTGCTTCATACAAAGAAAACTTTTACAATATGTTTTATAGATGGTATATCACACCTGAAAACTTAGCTAAATGGTATCCGTATATGTTGGAAATGTAAATTAAAAACTAGTATTTTTTACCATATGTGGTGGTCTTGTAAGATTACTAAGATATTTTGGATATTGGTACACAAGACATTACAAAAATGTTAAATATTCATATACCATTTATTCCAGAACTGTTTTTATTAAATATGGTGCCACAAAACTATATGAAACAAGATGTTTATGTGATTATACATGTAGTAACAACTGCTAGAATATTATATGCAAAATACTGGAAGAAGGAAGAAGTACCAACAAAAGAAGAAATAATATACAAATTATTGGAGGCAGCAGAGATGGACAAATTGACTTTACAGATACAAGACAAAAAAGAAGGAACTTTTGAAAATAACTGGTCCAGGCTGTACAACTGAATGGAGAACTATCTTGGAAAATTACCAACTTAATAAACAAAAATCTAAAAGACTTGCTTTAATGTTAAACAATAACATGGGTTAGATATACAAAGTCTTGTCTTTATCTTGTAGAGGTAAAGTTAAATAGGTATAAGAGTGTAAGCTCCATCTTTGTTCTTTGGTTGCTTGTTGTGTGTTTTTCTCTTGTAGTATCTTTTTCTTTACTTACTGAAAACAATAAAAGTATTTTATATAAAAAAAGAAATACATCATGTGCTTTTCACCACTGGAGGAGGAGAGGGACACTCGCTTGCAGGCTTGGAGGAGGCGAGGCGCCGTTCAGGCGGGACTTGGGGTGCAGAGAGGCGCACTCACTCGGGCAGGTGCTCCCTCCTGCAGACTGCTGCTGGTGCTGCTCGTCGTGGTCAGTCACCTCGGAGGAGAAGGGGAGTCGTGGGGTGCAGCTGGCTTCTCTTCCCCTGCTGGCTCGATGTCTGCCTTGCGTGGGCCCCACCCTTCATTCAAACTGTCCAATCAGGGGCCGCCCAGGCAGCTGGGGCAATGGCATGTGTGCCCACAGAGAGGGCTCTGAGTGCCACCTCTGGCACACGTGCCATAGGTTCGCCACCAGGCGGCTAGAACATATCCCTCTGACACTAAGTTGTCTGTGTTTCAGGAAGTTTTTAAAAAATATATCTGGAAGAGTATTCAGTCATGGTAATCAAAATGGTACATCCAAGAAGACAATGAATTGTTTTCTAGACTTCAGATTCTCACCAAAAACACATCTTTGGCCAAGTTCATTCACTTAGGTGGGCTAATGGAAGTTCTCATGTAAAAGAAAATTGAGGACATTCTCTGGTACCAGCATTAGTAAACATTTAAATAATTTTTGGCTGATTTGGGCTTGTACATTCTGAGCATTTCAGCTTGGTATAAAAGAATCGGAATGGTGTACTGTAGTCTGAAAGTTAGAGTAGCCAGCTCTGGGTTGGGGAATGTTACCACCAGTAGCCTGTCTTGTTGTTGGGTAAAATTAACTATGAGATAGTTATAAATAAATAAATAAATAGAGAAGGCCAAAGGCATACCAGGGACTGTACACCTATATATACCAAGGTCCAGTTCAGTAGGAAGACTCCAGACTTAAAGAGGGATTAAATAGTTTTTTCATTAAAGAATGTTCCTGATTACAGTCACACTAAGCAGTCAAGAAAGAGCACACAATTCAGAACTAAGAAAAACAGATGAGATGATAGTGATATTTTGGGTCAATTATGGGGGTTATACTACCTGTCCAGATGTGCAGAAGTCCATGAAGAGAATAACGTGAATGGCCAGCATTCCACGCTATGGAGAAGGGGGCCCAAAAAAGAGACTTCAGGGTGTACTCAATAATGCACCCTCAGAGTGCACATTGAGGCAGCGCTTACTCTCTATTTTTATAGGAACTCTGGGGGCGGTCTCTGGGGCCAGAACTTGATGCTGTTGGGGCTCATTGAAAAACAGATGAGATGATAGTGATATTTTGGGTCAATTATGGGGGTTATACTACCTGTCCAGATGTGCAGAAGTCCATGAAGAGAATAACGTGAATGGCCAGCATTCCACGCTATGGAGAAGGGGGCCCAAAAAAGAGACTTCAGGGTGTACTCAATAATGCACCCTCAGAGTGCACATTGAGGCAGCGCTTACTCTCTATTTTTATAGGAACTCTGGGGGCGGTCTGACTTTGTGGGGTGCCCAGCTGTTGGGGCTCCCTGCGAGTAAGGAAGTGCCTCTGAGCTACAGGAAAATGTGGAGGTTTTGAGGGTGGAGCCTGGGGAGGCAGAGTTTGGTGAGGGGAGAGACCTCAACGGGATATAAAACCATAGAGTCCATCCTCCAAAGCAGCCATTTTCTCCAAGGGAACTGATCTCTATAGTCCAAATAGACAAACAGCGGGAGATCTCCAGATACCACCTGGAGGTTGGCAACCTTACGGAAGGTCCACTGTAGTAATCCATTCACATGGCTTAGAAATTCTGCCGGGGGTTATATAGGGATCACCAAATTGCTCATTAGGTTTTCAGGCCTCCAATTGCCTGTACCTAACATACAGTAACATATTTCACAACATAACTGATAGCAATATACAAACTTTAGATAAAACTTACACTCTACATTTTGTAACTTTCAGAACGTGTTTCTATAAGTAACTTGTGTATTCTCAAGAATAAATGCCCCATTCTAAAATAATGTCCTATCTGAAAGAAAATTGAAAAATGAAATGTAATACAAATATCTCAGAAGTAACTACAGAAAATATATGTAATTAAAGTATCTACCCTGAAAGGCAATACAAAACTATTTCCCTTCAAAAGTTACTTTTTTGGCATCTTTTTCCCTGTGACTTGGGGAGTGGGTTGGTAGAGCTTGTTGATAGTAGCAGACAAACAATTTAAATGGACCATCACTAGAAAATGTATCTTGCTGAGTCACTGGGGAAAAACCCAATTTTTTTGGAACAGGAACAGGGAGCGCATATACTGCATCAACACACCAAATGAATATTTCCATCTTCTTCTGTAAAGAAAGCACTCATTCACAGCTACATTTCCAAAGCAAGCAAAGACTAATTCCTACATCAAGGACAGATAATTTGGCTGAGGAAAGGGAGTCTGTGGCCCCGGTCACACGGGCCGAATATTGTGGGGGGAGGCGTGGCTAATTGCCCTGGTGCAGTTTGATCTGCAATTACGCGATCAGACGCGCTGGTGGCACACCATGGGTCCTTTCCTCGGTGCCGGTGGGTAAACGAGGGACCGGAGGGGAATGCTGTATGCCGGCGCGATCACACCACAGGAGTCTGGAGGCAGCCCGTGCCAAACGTTTACTAGTACCTTGGAGGTACTACTTTTTTAACACGCATTTTCGGCGGTAAGCCACGGGTGTGCTCCACTTCCCAGATGTTGGGGTGTGATCGCGCCCGGATAATCTGCCCACCATCCGTGCCTCTCCCGCAGCAACTTTGCCGTGTGACCAGGGCCTCTGTAAGTTACTAATTTAAATTGTATTTTCACTTCTGCTGTTAGTATCTTTTCAGGCCTTTTATAATCCTTGGGAAAATTCTCAACACACATTAAAAACTTTCTCCAAGACATGTCTTCCTCTCGTGAAGAATATTTTTTATCAGAATGACCTCTATGAGGAAATCAAATGCCTTACTGAATACGACTCTTTCAGGAAAAGATGAAACAACTTTTCAAAATAGATGGCAGAAAGTTTATAATTGGGTGGAAAAAAAACTGTTAGACGGTCTTCCATTTGTACTTCCAACAAATGTATATGTATTACTCTGTTATTTTATGTAATAGAAAACGTACAGATAAACTTATATATAAAAAAGGAAATCAAATGCCTTTACAATGTGATAATAGTATTTAAATTAAACATTGTTTTTAACCTCCTTTTCTTTCCCAAATAAAAATGAGAATGCTTTCTTGGCAAATGACATTTTCAAAATTTCTATTTTTTTTAACAGTATTTTTATTTTCGTTTTCTTATGCGTTACATCATGCATTACATCATGCATATATCACTTCTACATTCATCAGTATCTTAACAGAGTCATTATAATCTATCATTATACTTTATTTTCTTTAGTCCATTTATAAAACTTTACCCATCTGGCGTTAAATATTTCCATATCCTTATTTTCCAATATTGTAGTTAGTTTATCTACTTCAACTACTTCTTGTATTTTAGTAATCAGGTCTCTTTGAGAAGGTATCCTTTCTAGTTTCCAGTTTTTGGCAAACAAAGTACGAGCTGCTGTAATAATGAATGCAATTACATAGGAGACCAGTGCCACCGGTGGAACATTTTAAAGACGTTTTCCTTATAAGATATCGCTCTCAACTGTTTTGTAGTTAACCATATATTAGACCAGTCCTCTACCGTAAATCCAAAATCTTGCATCCAAACAATCATTGTGCTCTTGACCTCTTCATCTAGTTCATAATTAGTCAAAAATAGGTTGTATAACTTTTGGATTAATTTATCACTCGATGATAACCATAGTTTGTCTAAGTCATTTTTACCACAATAGAAACCTCTTTTTTCATCTTTCTCAAAGCATTTTTTTAATTGCATATTTTCCCACCATGACAACTTTATACCTTGTTTTTCAAGCATTTCTTGGGATTTTAATTTACTTGTTTCATCTAACAGTATTTCATAGGTTAGCAAATCTGTGTTTTTCCTTAGGGAGGGTTTTATAAAGGCTTCTAAGGGAGAGAGCCAAGTTGGTGTTTTAAGATAAAATAAATCTCTGATTTCCTGCCAGGTTTTATTTAATGCTCCTCTAATAGTATGCTGATTAAATTTTTTATGTATTTTATCTTTATCATACCCCATGTACGCGTGCCACCCCATGTCCAGGTCAAACCCTTCAAGCGTCAGCAGTCTTTTATTGTCTAGTAAAGCCCAATCTTTAATCCATAACATTGCCGCAGCAGAGTAGTACAACTTCCAGTTCGGCATATTTAACCCACCCTTTTCTTTCCGGTCTTGTAACACTTTCCATTTAATCCGTGGTGGTTTCTTGGCCCATACAAATCTTCTACATATTTTATCAAGTTCATTAAATATTTTCATACTCCTCAATACTGGAATGTTCTGCGCTAAAAACAAGAATCTCGGTAGCACATTCATTTTTAAGACTGCTATTCTACCCATAAAGGATAATTGAAGATTTCCCCATTTTGTTGTGATTTCCGTTAGTAATTTAACATAATTGTCTTCAATTAGTGTGTTATTCCTTCTGGACATGGTTATTCCCAGATATTTAATTTTAGTAACCGTCTTTATTCGAGACACTTTTTCTATCAGTTCACTTTGACGTAGCGTACAGTTTTTGGTTAAAATATTTGTCGTTATAGTTTATTTTTAAACCAGCGACTTCTCCGTATCTCTCAATTACTTCCATCAATACTGGTATCGAGTTTATTGGTTCTTCAACTACAAATACCAGGTCGTCCGCAAAAGCCTGCAGCTTATACACTTCTTTCTGTATTTTTAATCCTATTATTCTATCATTCTCTCTTACCAGGTCTGTTAAAGTTTCTAGCGTAAATATAAACAATAAAGGTGACAAAGGGCAACCTTGTCTTGTACCTTTTTCAATTGGGATGCTTTGTGTCGTTTCCCCATTTACTATTACTTTAGCTGTTTGTTTTGAGTAAATTGCTCTAATCATTGTGTAGAAATTTTCTCCGCAATCCCAAATCGCTAGTTTTTGTAACATAAAGTCCCAGGTTACCTTGTCAAAGGCCTTTTCTGCGTCTAAAAATACCAGCGCTAGTTGTTCACTCGGATGTAATTCATAGTATTCCAATACGTTCATAATCGTCCTTAAGTTACTTTTCATTTGTCTATTAGGGAGGAATCCTGTTTGATCTTGATGTATTATTTCAACTAGGACCTTCTTTAGTCTTGAGGCTAATATAGTTGCGTATATTTTATAATCCACATTAAGCAGTGATATAGGTCTATAATTCTTTACTTCTTTCCCATCTGTATTTGCTTTATGGATTAGCGTAATCAATGCTTCCAGGATTGCGGCATTCTTCCTCCTTGTTCAATTTCCTGTAACACCTCCTTATATGGCAATATTATTTGTTCTTCAAATTTATGATACACTTCTATTGGAATACTATCCGGGCCTGGGGTTTTGTTTTTCTTTTGCTTTCGAATTGCCTCTACTATCTCTATTTGTGAGATGGGTTTGTTCAGTATGACTTTTTGTTTTTCATCAAATTTCTTCTTATTCCATCTTGCTAGGTATTCTTTTGTTCCTTGAGGATTTGAATATTCTTGTTGATATAAATTTTTGTAGTACTTTTCTACTATTTCATTGAGTTCTACATTGTTATACTTTTCCATTTGTTTCTCGTCTCTAAGTGCGGTGATAATTTTTTTAGTCTTTTCTTTCCTTATTTTATAGGATAGCCATCTGGTCGGCTTATTTGCGTTCTCAAAAAAGTATTGTTTTGTGTACTCCAGTTTCCTTGCTACTTCATGCGTTAACATTAAGTTTAATCTGTGTTGAAGCACCTTAAGTTTAGTCTTCATTTCAGCTTCGTTTCTTCCCTTTTTCAATTTATCTTCTTCTTGTCTCATCAACGTTATCAAATTTTTATATTCTTTTCTACTTTGTTTTCGCACCCATGCTTCTTCATTTATAAATATTCCTCTAAGATATGCTTTAAAGGCATCCCAAACCACTAAGATTGATGTTTCCGCCCGAATGTTGTTGTTAAAAAATTCTTTTATGTCCTGTTTTGTTTTTTCTACAAATCTCACATTATTCATCAATTTTTTATTTAAATAGCATCTTCGCTTCCTGCGGATTCCCTGCACTGTCATAACTATGGGGTTGTGATCAGCAAAAGTAGATGGTAGTATTTCTATTTCTTCCACTTCATTAAATAACGCTATTGTTGACCATAACATATCAATTCGTGACCACGATTTATGCCTATTTGAATAGAAGGTAAAATCTTTCCTTTCCAGATTTCTTACTCTCCATACATCCACCAAATTTTGTTCCTCAACTAAATCGAGAAATGCTCTTGGTAATGTATTTCCCCATTTCTTGTTTTTTCCAGAGTTTTTCCTATCTATTTTGGTTTCGAAAACCGCATTAAAATCGCCAACAAGACATAAATCATCAAAATTTTGCAATGCTATTAGTTCTTTCAGAGATCTGTAATATTTTTCCTGATTTTGGTTTGGAGCGTAAATATTTACTATCATCAATTTCTTGCTATTTCTAAATATCGTTATCGCTAGCGTTCTCCCATCCGGTGATGTAAAGGCAATTTCTGGGTTTAACTCTTCTTTAACGTATATTGCTACACCTCTTTTCTTTTTCTTCTTATCTGCTGCATAAAACAGTTTTCCTGTTTTTTTTGAGTTTAGATATTTATTATCTTCTTCTCTTATGTGCGTTTCTTGTAGGCATACAATTTCAGCTTTGTGTTTATTTATTTGATGAAAAATTCTTTTACGTTTTTGAGCGCTATTTAGTCCGTTCACGTTTATAGATAGAATTTGCAACCGTCTATTTCTTTCCATCTTGATTGTTTGTCTTCTTTAAATTTGCCCTGTATCTTGTGAGAACACGAGAGTCTGAGGTATATGCTCTTTTCCTTTGTGTTGTTTTCTTCTTTGGTTTTTCTTGTTCTTCCCTAGTTTCTCTTTCCTCTTCATCTCCTGTTTCACTCACTTTCTCACTTTCTTCCTCTCTTTCTCCTTCCCATCCAAGATCTTCTCCATAATTTTCTAAAAAGTTTTGTACTTTGAATACGGAGTCAATCTTGAATCTTTTTCCTTTCAGTGTGAAGAGTATTCCTTCCGGCATTAGCCATCTGAAAGAAATGTCGTTGTTTCTCAGGAGGTCCGTTAAAGTATAGTATACCTGTCTTTTTTCTCATATCCTCCAGGGTACGTCTTTCAATATCTTTATTTCATTTTCATTAATCTTTATTGGCGCTTCACTCGATGCTTTTAGAATCTTATCTCTCATTCGTCTTCCATTAAATTTTATTTGTACCTCTCTTGGCGTTTTATGCCTTCTTGCATAAGCAGTGTTTTTCCTATAAATTGATTCTATTTCCCTTTCTATTTCCTCATAGGTTCCCACCTTCAATTGTTGAGATATATTTTCTATTAATTCTTCTTTCAAATTTTTTTCTATAATTTCCGGTACATTCCGGCACCTAATGATCATCGCCGCCTTATCTAATTCTAAGTTCATCAGCGTTTCCTCTATCTTGTCTATCTTTTCTGAATTATATTTCAATTCGTCAACTTCTTGATCTAGATCTTGCACTTTATCATCTATTTCTTGTACTTTAACATTTAGGCCTACATTATCTGCCACCACTTTCATTATTTCTTGTTTATTTTCATTAATTTGTTTCTTTATTTCCTCCATATCCAATTTAATTTGTTGAGATATTTCAGTAATTGACTTTTGAATTGGCTCTAATTCCTGTTTTCTCATTTCGGATATTTGTGACTGTAGAGGGGCGATTTCTTTTTTTATTATTTCAGGCAGTGAAGAGTCAAGTATATGTCTAGTTGTTTGTTCTACTATTTCCTTGATTAGGTTTTTCATCTCTTTACTTTGGGTTTGTCCCGTATTCATTGTGCCAAATTTCAGTTGCGTTTGACTGCCCGCTTGCCCGGGCGATGTTAAAGAGTTTTTTCTTGATCCACTTCCCCCAGTGGCCATTTATTATTATACTTTAGTGTCCTTTCCCCCTTAACATATAGTTTGTGTATCTTCTTTACTTTTTACTTTTTTCTCCCCCTCTTCCTAGTTTTGTACTTTATTTATATTTTTATTATTTTTATTGTTTTATACCTTATTTATATTTTATACGTTATACAGCCGTTTATACGTTAATTATAGTCTTTAATTTTGGTTCTTCTCAATAATTGTGTTAGTCCTTATTTTGCCCAATCGGTCTTGTTGTGTTTTTTGTGTCTGTTGGATCTGTTGAGTCTCCTGTCTCCTATGGCTACTATGTCCCCTTGCGCTCGGCTCCTAGTTTTTTACATATATATATATATAATCAGTCTCTTCTGCGCATGTGTCGACTGCTGCGGCCTCTTCCTCAAAACTGCGCACGCGCCTTTCTCTTCCACCACAGTACTCCTGTAGCTGTGAAGACTCTTCTGGCCTCTCTTTGCGCACGCGCCTCCCGGCTACTCTTTGCGCACGCGCCTTTCAGTCCACTTCCAAACGCCGCACCAGTCTTCCAGCTTCTCTTTACGCACGCTGCGATCCCCCTCGGCACCTATCCTTCACTGCCCGCTCCGCCATTCCACTGCACGGCTCCCCGCACAGCTCCCTCTGCCCTCGATCTGTCGATTTGCCAACGATCCGCCTCCACGACCCTCGATCCGCCACATCGGTCCGCCGCTCTGCTCGTCACTCGTCACACGCTCCCGTCTCCCGTCTCCCGAGCTTCTATATCGGAGCTCCGCTACGCCTTGGCCTCCCTTCACACCAACACTGGAACAAATGAGCACAAATAATATTCGTGAGGTACTGTTAAGATGCTATTATTACTACTTTCACCTGTTTTGTAAAATTTTCACCCGTCACCTATATTATTCCCCCGTGTGCAAACAGTACCGGCCACTTAAAGGGACCTCGTCCCCTTTCCCTTCACCGCGTTCACCGTAAGGGTTATTTCCAAATTATTATTATTTTTCTCTATCTGATATCACTTTTCTGCCAATAGCCACTGTTTTTCCACTGTTTTTCGGATACTTAGCTTCGGTTGTGGACTTGTTGTTTGTAACTCCGCGTCTCCTGTGGTTGCGTCTTGAGCTCGTCGTCAAGCGTCGGGCGTTCTATAGTCTCCCGCTCTGAGGCGTTTCCCAGCGTCTAGAAAGGTTGCCTTACTTTCTTTTTAGCCGGGACAGAAGCCTCTTGCTTTCTTCCTCCCCCTCCGAGGTAGAAAGGATTTAGGGCGCTTAAAATCAGCACCCTAAGAGACAAATAGAAAGTCAGTGGTTTTGCAGCTGAGCTGCAAACGTCCACCTTCGACGAAACCGGAAACGGAACCCCCAGAGGTCAGTAATTCTCCCCAAATTTCTAATTTTTTAAATGTAAGATAGTATTACTACTTTTACTAGTCTTAGTACAAGTAGTCAACTGAATACTTTTTCCTCAGACATGAGAGCCAGTTTGGTGTAGTGGGTAGTGGTTAGGAGTGTGGACTCTAATCTGGGAGAACTGGGTTTGATTTCCCACTCCTCCATATGCAGCTGCTGGTGTGACCTAGAGTCAGTTACACGTTATTTCAGAGCTGTTCTCTCAGGAGTAGTTCTCGAAGGAACTCTCCCACCCCACCTACCTCAAAGGGTGTCTGTTGTGGGGAAGGGAAGAAGACTGTAAGCAGCTCTGAGACTCCTTCCGGTAGTGAAGGGTAGGGTATAAATCCAATCTCCTCCTCCTCCTCCTCCTCCTCCTCCTCCTCCTCTTCTTCCAAATAGCTAGTTGGACAGACACTTAGGAGGACTGCCACACCCCAAACACTGAGCATCTAAATGGGCATTATGTCTGAGGTGATGTAAATGGTACTCCTTCTAGAGTTTTATCAGTATTAAAGTATCTGTTCAGGCCCATGGGGACTGATATAACTGTAATCTAGTATTTTTTTTTTGTTATTTACCAGCATCACCAAGGCAGCTAACAATTTAAAATATACATAATAAAATCATATTTTTAAACCATTAAAATCAACCCTTCCCCAAAACACATATTATTAAAACAATTGAAAGCAGAGTTAAAAAGCATATAAAACATAAACACAGTAGCTAAAACATTGGTTAGGAAGGAGGGATCACTGAGGGAATGCCAAATGATAGCTTCAATAATAGCTTCAGGTCTGATACACTGAGATTAAAATTTCCCTTCCTCGAAATTAAGGTACCTATACAACTATTTCCTAATTTACTATGGTCAGTATTTAGGGATCCAAAACAAATTAGTTGCAAATGTGGGGCCTTTAAAGTCTTATTCAGGCACTTAAAATTGGTACCTATTTCTCAAGTATACTTCAAAGTGTTGATTAAACGTTTCCAGCATTCTCATGGCACATTCCTTTTGCCAACCTCACAGTGCTTAATTGCTGTACCCAATGTATCTCGAACATCAAAATCTTGCCCCAAACGGAAAGACAAACATTTGGGTGGGCACAAAGAAAAGTCTATTTATTCTTGCTCCAACCACCTCTGAGATTAATAGCTCTGAAACAAAGAAGTATGCTCTGGGGCACATAAATCTAGAATTAGGCAATATTTCACATATTCTATGAAGACTAACAATTTTTTACCACTTTTATCTGATAGAAGTGCTAATACTCTGTGGTTTTATGCATTTTTATCTCTCTAGATAGTATAAAGACCTGGTATATTTAGTCTTCTATTAATTGTTGTATTGGTTAACTATTCTGTATTACTCTGAAAATACCAGTAATGTTCTATAATATGATATGTATTGATCATGATACGTAAAATATATATATATTTTAAAAAGACTAAAAAATTTTTTTTGTAGGGTATGAACTTTCCTGAGTCACGGCTCACTTCTTCACTATCTACACAAATTTTGCCTTGTAGTCGATACTGGACTCTTACTGTTTTCTACTGCTACAGCGAGACTAAAACAGCAACTCATCTTAATCTATATCCCATGAAATTTGCTCATACATGACAATGACTCCAGTGACTGGCTAAGATTATGACTGCTCAATTGCCCAGCATGGTATTTCTCACATTTATACTTGTTTTGCTATTCTTTACTTACCATATCAATTGATTTATATTTAATTGTATTTATGTAATTATATGGCAAAGTTCTAGCAAGCAGAAACCCCCTTAACTTTTATATGTATTTTCATATTATTTATAAATTTAAATAGCAAGGTTTTTTTTTCCCCTGAGGGAACATGCCAGAATAGAGTTCCAGAACCTCTGCAACAAAATTAGTTTTAAAATGTTTAAAAGTTCATGACTTTTCAGTATACAGAATGAAAACTTTGTTTCCTTCTAGAGAATCCTGGCTGCTCTTAAAAAAAAAAAAAAAGCAGCCCGATGCAATTCTAGTCTAAAAATACCTAAAGTTTATCATTTATATGCTTTTATTTTGTAAATACTTTACTGGAAAATAAAGATTCAGAAGTGCCTGGAGAGTTTAAGGGTACTTTGTGAAACAATGCATCTGTGCTTCATTCCCATTGACTTTGATTAATCTCAGGGCAGAATGTGTCAGAGAAAATTACTCTGACAAAATTTTCAGACTAGAAAAAATAATAATTAAGTGAATCTTAGTCAACTCTAACCTTCTAGTGGGGAGAACTTTTGGAAAGTAATGTTTGTTCCGCCTACATTAATTGTCCTCATTTAGCCAGCCCTTTTAACTTCTTTCAATTAAAAAACTACTAATGGCTTCTTCTGATCTAGGGTCATAGCATTACGTCAACCTGAAAACTTCCACAAAGTTCTATCAAATGTAACCAGAATAACAGCTCACTTTGTCCCTCCATCATAGGCTGTCTCAGAAAGACTGCTAAATAGGATTCTTAGGGTACATGTGCTTCTGATATGCTTTTGAACAAACTACAAAAAGCTGGTGCAATCTACACGCTATAATTAGGGCCGTCTACATCTCAAAAACCCTGACCAAGATGGTCCAGGCTAGCTCAGACCTATCCGATCTTAAAAGCTAAGTAGGATTGACTGTGGTTAATATATAAATGGGAGACCATCGAGAAATTCCAGGGATGCTATGCACACATACATTTCAAACAAATCCTATTTTATATCAGTTTAATTTCACCATTTATTCCGAAGAATATGGTGAGAACAGTTCTCATGCCAAAGCCCTGGTTGACATGTGAAATTATCTGGGCAGCAGACATTTCCCTCCTGTGCACCCTTCTCCTGTGTTACAGAGATTTATACCCCTTGGTTTACCCAGAGCCTGGCACAATTAAGTTTACACAGAGCCTGACACAAGTTGAGCACATTTTTGGCGTGTTTCGTGGCTGTGATGGAAATATTTTTTCTTCCACAAGTGCTTCTACACAGTGCTGCCCAGCTGAGGTCTTCCAAGTTGTGAGGACACATCTTCATCAAGCTCCTCATGATGTAAGCCCAAACAGTTCAGAGGAACACTGTAACTTGTTTGTTAAACATTTCTCAGATGGTGAACCTCACATCCATGATAACTTCAACACCACTGTTTCATCAGTTCAATCTCAAGATGTTTCAGTGCTTTGACTAGTTGCAGTGTTTTGGATGGTTTTCAGTTACTGCAGCCTGAGGATGTTGACAAGTTGCCCTGAAAGATGCAATCTGTCACATCAGTGCTCAGTTCTTGCCGGTGTTATTTTATTTCATCTTGATGGATTACCCAGCAGAGCCCACATAACAGTGAATGCTTCACTGAAAGACGGGGTAGATGCCATGCAGCTTGAAGGAGGCAGTTGTGAAAAAAACCATTTCTACACCCAAATGATTTGAATAGCTATAATCTGATAGCAAATACCCTGATTGGCTGCAGAGTGCTTGAGTGAATGGTGGTCATGTAATTCCAATTTTCTGAAATGAAATGGGTTTTTTATTTTTATTGACTACAGTATTGGTACATCGCCTTTCCTCTTGACTCAAGTTGGATGGCCTGGATCCATTTCCATCCACCTTCCATACTGGGAGTTTTTTTTAACTGAAACTGCCATAGATGCCCTGATAAACTACAAGAGAAATGTGACCATGATGTTTCTCCTGGTGGCTTTTGATATCCTCCTGGACTGGTTGACTGAGACGAGAGGCACTATGGTTAGCTGGTTAGAATCTTTTCTGGCTGTTATGTACTGGGATTGAATCATTCCTGATTGAATCATCCCAGAGACTGGCTGAGCTTGGAGCAAAGGAACAATAGCCTGCCAGGATTCTGAAAGTAACCAATCTAGTAGTAATGTTATGTAAATAGCGTATCACTGGGAGTGGGGTGTGTTTGGGTGTGGCAATTGCATGCTATTTAACAGAGCTGAGGCTCTGGAGTCTTGTCTTGTGCTTGCTGAAATCACTAATAAAGTAGAACTGATCACTAGGCTTGTGGTCTGTTCATCCATGGAACCCACTATTTAACACTGGCTGATTGTACAAAAGGTGGTGGTGTCAGCTTGGTGGCATTTGTGCTATGGAGTGCTTGTCCTGGTTCCGACCAGGAGCTCCACAGGGAAGGAGACAAAGCAGCAGTGAAGGGTCACCCTCCCAGCCTGTGACTTACCAGGGAGCTGGAGGAGACCCGGGATGGAGCCAGTGGTGCGGTGGCAGGATGATGGGAGACAGACTTGGCTGCACCACGGAATGTCAAGGGACCACACTTGGATCCTGAGAGGTGGGGTGAACCACGGTGGTGGTGTGACGAGGCTGCAGGGTGGGCTTGTGACCGAACAAGGCAGGAGCAGTGGAGGAGGTCACGCCAGGCCGGGAGTGGGCCGCCCTCCCCAGGCACAGCACAGGCGGCCCTGGGCGCATGAGGCCTTGGCCCAGCTGGGCAGCGGCTGGAGCAGGCACACCATGAGGCAAGCCCAGTGGACCTGTCGGGCGCCAGGAGGGCAGGAATGGAAGGGGCGGCTTTGGCATACCAGGCTTTAGGTGGGGACTGGGCCACCACCCCCTGTATTGAAGGCCTGAACACCAGGCTCTGACGTCACTGCCATGGCTACGAGAGTAGTCATAACAATCTCCCTGTGCTTATGTGGGCTAAGCAGAGGGCTGCTGTTTTGTGTAATGATTTCAGGTAAATGGTTGTGTTCCTTTAAATGTGTTGTTGAATTTTGCAGAGTTAGAGAGTTTACAGTTAAGAGTGTGAAGAATGTTTTGTTTGGCTGTAGGTGTGAGAGCATTTGTTTGCATTTTTATGGCCCATCTTCCTGTCTCTTTGTCTCTTTGTTCTGACTGGGAAAGGGGGCGGTGGAAGAAGCCGACCATTCTGCCATTTCAGTTTAGCAGTGTGGATGTAGAGGTTTGTCTGCTAACAAATAAATAAGAATAAGAATCCCAACA
>NW_015173142.1:783338-823185 GCF_001447785.1 Gekko japonicus | reverse complement strand
TTTTTTTTTTTTGGTCACTGGAGATTAAGATTGAAGTTTACTGTATGTGAAAACTTCTTACCTAAGTATGAGTTTGTGCATATTTCTATCTCATGCTGTGTCAATGGTAAATAAAAAGTAATACTGAAAACCAGAAGTTATTTGACAATACCATCATACAACAGACATCCACCACTTTCCCCTATTATATGCTTGTAAATTATACGAAACATGCACTCAGATATGCAAGGGAAACTGAACTCAGTAACACTGTAAGCTAGTGTGAAGTGTCTGGAATACTGCAGTGAAAGAATCAAGAGAATATCTTGTTGGGTACACGAGAAACTGCAAGTAAAAACACTTGTGAAAGTAGCTGGCAACTGCAGAGTTCAGGAATTGATATGACTAGATGTGGTGACGTCAGAGCCTGGTGTTCAGGCTTTCCAATATAGGGGGGAGTGACTGGGCCCACTGAAAGAGGGCTAAGAGGGAGTGAGGAGGGGATAAAAAGGGAAGAGAGGAGGCGGCCGAGTAGGAAGGCACTGGACTGGTCTGGGAGAAACAGAGAGAAAGAGCCCTACTTGCAGAAGGAGAGTGAGGAGAACCAGAGCACTGAAAGGGGTGGAGGAAAGACGTAACCCCTCCAAATGGCCCCACATTCTGAGGCCTACCCTCCATCTTCCTCTTTATCCTTTCCCTGGACCCTCATGCCCACTGCCTCCTGGACCAAGAGCCCGGTCCCCAAGCCATGGAGGAGGACAGGAGTGGGCAAATACCGCAGGCAGGACGGCGATGGGAGGCCAGTCGATGGTGGACCACCAAAGCCATGACAGTGCTGTAGGCTCTATCTTGTCCCTGGTGTTTTAACATCTACATAAAACTGCTGGGAGAAGTAATCCAGTGATTTAGAGTGCAGTATCACCAATAAACACATGCAACCCAGCTCTATTTTGCTTTCCCAACAAAGGCAGGTGAGTCAGCAAATGTTCTCATAAAGTGCTTAAGAGCAATCTTGGGCTGAGTGAGGGTCAATATAAAAAGCTTCTGAACACAGATCTAGATATAATTAAGGTACAATTGGTTGATGACACTGCCAATCAGAGATAAAGGAGTCCTCTGTTCTATAGAGGATTACTCTCTCCCTAAGGAAACAATTTGCGTGTTGGAAGTGCTGCTAGATCTATGTGTGCAGATAGAGGTACAGACCTCCTTGGTGGCGATTAGCACCTTTAAACATCTCTGGTGCACAAGCGGCATCCTTTTCTTGAAAAAGCAAGATTTTATCTCAGTTATTCATACTGTGATCACATCCAGGTTAGATTACTGCAATAAATTCTACATGAAGCTACTTTTGGAGAGTGTTCAGAAACTCTGGACGGTCCAGTATGCAGCCACAAAACCACTGTAGTATATGTTATATAGAATGTATTTTGCAAGTCTTGGTTGCCAATTCATTTCTCATCATAAGTCAAAGTGCTGGTTCTTACAACTGTATTTGAATGACTGTCTGCTCCCATATGAGCCAGCCAGTCAGCTAAGTACTTGGTCTGATGCTTTTTAATTTGTTTATTAATGATTTGGAGTTGGGAGTAAGCAGTGAAGTGGCTAAATTTGCAGATGATACAAAGTTGTTCAGAGTGGTGAGATGGGCGAGTGGGCGTCAACGTAGCAAATGGGGTTCAATGTGGCCAAGTGCACATTGGAGCCAAAAATCCTAACTATAAATACACATTGATGGGGTCCGAACTGGCAGAGACGGACCAAGAGAGAGATCTTGGAGTCGTAGTAGATAACTCAATGAAAATGTTGAAACAGTATGTGATTGCAATAAAAAAGGCCAACACTATGTTGGGGATTATTAGGAAGGGAACTGAAAACAAATCAGCCAGTATCACAATGTCCCTGTATAAATCGATGGTGCGACCTCATTTGGAGTACTGTGTACAGTTCTGGTCACCACACCTCAAAAAGGATATTATAGCATTGGAAAAAGGGCAGAAAAGGGCAACTAGAATGATAAAAGAGTTGCAATACTTTCCCTATGAAGAAAGGTTAAAATGCTTGGGGCTCTTTAGCTTGGAGAAACGACGGCTGAGGGGTGACATGATTGAGATTTACAAGGTTATGTATGGGATAGAGCAGGTCGAGAAGGAAGTACTTTTCTCCGTTTTTCACAATACATGAACTCGTGGGCACTCCATGAAATTGCTGAGCAGTTGGGTTAGAACAGATAAAAGGAAGGACTTCTTCACCCAAAGAGTGATTAACACATGGAATTCACTGCCACAGGAGGTGGTGGCAGCTACAAGCATGGACGGCTTCAAGATAAGCATATGGAGCAGAAATCCATCAGTGGCCAGAGGCAACAGTGGGAGGGCTTCTAGTGTCCTGGCCCCACTGGTGGACCTCCTGATGGCACCTGGTATTTTTGGCCACTGTATGACAGAGTGTTGGACTATATGGGCTATTGGCCTGATCCAACATTGGCTTCTCTTATGTTATGTTCTAATCTTCTATGAAGGTCCACCTGTGTTTGCCCCCTTCTTCAGAGATAAGGTGGATGATAACCAAAGATAGGGCCTTTTCTGAGGTGGTGTCTCAATTCTGGAATTCCCTCCTGAATTGATTCTCCTGCCTAGTTTATTAAACTTTAGTCACCAGATGAAAACTTTTTAAAAATTTCCTCTGCCGTATTTTTTCTCCAACAGTTATCCCTCTGTTTATTTCTGGTACTTTACAACTGATTCCTTGGCCTGTTGCTTTATTGTACTTTAGTTCTCCAGATTGCTTTTAAACTGATACACAGTTTTATTTTGCCGCTACTTTAAGAGGGAAATACATTCCCTGCTGTTATTAACTGTGCTGGTTTTTATCCGTTTTACTGTTTTTTTTTAATTTCAAGGATTATATATAACCTTTTAAAGATGATTCTCATATGCCTCAATTTTTAAATGTACAGTACAATTATAAAACTTTATTATAAATAAATACAGGATTTCCTTGGTAGGGAGTACGGGACTTCTATAGTTTGTTCTGGGTATGGTTGAAGGGATTCCAAACAAGCACATGGCCACATCAGAAGAAGGTGCCATGGATGTTGCTTGAAATATTCCCCATGAAGGCTGGGGATACTTTGAGAGCAATCCTTAGCAGGCTTACTCAAAAGGAAATCTAATTTTATTCAGTGGGGCTTACCTCTGGGAAAGTATTCTTATGAACTGCAGCCATTGTTTCTGCCTGTTCTCCTCCCCCTGCCCCTTTAGTGATCAACAAAAGACTACTTAATCATCAGCAGTCTTTTTATTTTGTAGCATTCTCAAAAATGTCTGGTACTGTCTTGATTATTTCCCATTTCTGATATCTTTCTCTCCTTGCATATCATTCATTCCCCCACCCAATCCCTTCCTCCTTGTGAAAAATATATGTAGACAGCACAAAGACAGCCAAGCCAGAAGTGAGAATTTAATCCCTAGTTTTACTTTTATTTTATGACTTTTATGACTGTAAATTATATTTTTACGTGAGCATTCTTGGGAATACTGGTCTAGAAAGGCAGTTTAAAACTATGTCAAATGAATAAAAGAAAAAGAAAATGAAAACAAACTTAGGCCTGATTCGTTTGTTACTCACTATGGGTATGATTGTCATTGAAAAGCCTATTTGACATGGTTTTGCTGCTGTAATATAAGTTGGCTGCAACTTGGTAGCACTTTCCCCCACCAATGTATGCGAGTGGCACTCACATGGTGATTTCTCGTAACAGCACCAGTGAATCTCCCATGTGGATGGACGGGGCTTGAGAAGTACCTAGTGACTAGAAGAGGCTTAAATAAGTAGCATTTGTATAGTTGACCACTGTAGGTTCTGATCACAAGGGAAAACTTCTTTGGTGGCAACCACACCACTTTGGTGACGAGACCATGCAACAAAGAAGTTGTTCTGATGGATGTTTGCCAGTATCAACTTTAAAAAGTGACGCTATAGATGTCTGGCAATGTCATATTCCCGTTGTGATGGCCATTGCCCTTATATAAGAGGGAAGTGTGAGAGACACGCACACCTGTTCTCACCAATGCCACAGACTGCAAATATCCACAGTAATCCTGTGGTATTTTATATTAGGAAGAAGGTCAGAAAAGCAGTCTAAAAGAGGCTTCTGCAGTCTTCATGCCAAAGCTTAGAAAAAATTAAAAATTGACTTCTTGCTCAGTAGATACAAGCATCTTACCTTAAAAGGTTACACTGAGACAAGTTACACACAGCAGTTATTGCTGTAGTTACTCACCCTTTGACCTTCTTTTCCAGGTGGACCTTGAGGACCTTCTATTCCTAGCGCACCCTGTGAGCACAAACATTTCAGAAAAAAACAATGTTTCTCATTAACATGACCTAGATAATGTACTATTCAAAAAACTTAACCAGACTTCAATAACACAAGTCTTCCGTCTTTGAAGAACTTCGACAAAAAAGGCAGAATCCAATGGAGGGTGGTTCAGCCTCCTTTCCAAGACAGTCCAACACCACTAACCTTAAAACACAGGACCAATTAAGTCTCACCAGATGAAATGCAATAGATCCCTGACTGGACCTCTCAGGCCTCTAACTTTATTTAAAAGCAGCTATGTATTTGGAACAGGATGATTTAGATTGGTTAAAACTTTTCTTCTACTCCATTTCTCATCCCCTCTCCCAGGAGCTTTTTCTTCTACTCCATTTCTCATCCCCTCTACCAGGAGCTATCCATTAGAAGGGAGCAACTCTGCTTATGATTGCAATGTGAGGATCGGTTAAATCTTTTCTTCTACTCCATTTCTCATCCCCTCTCCCAGGAGCTATCCATTGAAGTCAATGGGCTTAGAAAGGAGCAACTCTGCTTATGATTGCACTGTGAACGATCTATGACTGGATATCTCATATCTGGTCTCCTTAAACCCAAAGCATATTTCAAGTATTTAATTTGTTTCTAAGTAAAGGTAAAGGTTTCCCTTGCTTGAAAGCTAGTCGAATCCGACTCTAGGGGGTGGTGCTCATCTCCGTTTCCAAGCCAAAGAGCCAGCACTGTCTGAAGACATTTCCGTGGTATTGTGGCCGACATGACTAAATGCCAAGGTGCATGGAACGCTGTTACCTTCCCACCGAAGTGGTATCTATTCATATAGTTGCAATTTCTTGCTTTTGAACTGCTAGGTTGGCAGGAGCTGGGACCAGAGACGGGAGCTCACTCCATCACGCAGCATTAGGGTCTCAAACTGCCGATCTACAGACCTTCCAGTCTGCAGCTCAGCATCTTAATCTCTGAGCCACCATATTTTTCTACATATGTGTTAATTCTACGTATGTGTTAATTCACCATATTTTTCTACATATGAGTTAATTCCTACTTTCATTGGCTGCTATGATAAGTTGACATTTCTGTTTCTCAAAAATATAAAATTAATTTCACCTAGATCATATATGTTGTTGGTCAGAGTTTAAAATATTGGCATTATTAAAAGATGAAAATTTAGTAAGGAAAACAACACTGACTACATAATTTAAACCCTTCTGTGGGGGCAGGGGACAACCTTCCGGGGTGCCATTTTATACCAAAGTGCATTAGTAATACAAGGGAACAGAAAACTATTCTCAAATCATTTTTCTAATGAAAACTACATACATCATTTTGTGTCAATTGCACAGGCTGCAGATTTCTACAAAGCATAAATCTTCTCAGAGGGAAAAAAGCTGTGGAGCTTTTCTGTAAACTGCACTGAAGATATAAAAAATAGCCTAAAATAACAGCAACATTATTAGATTCTCTAGGAAAAATTTACCTCAATAGGCTACTGCACACAAGAACACTGACCGACTGAGAGTGTTAAGAATCAGCCCATGATCATTTCTGTACTAAAAGAGATCAAGAGCTTGAATAATATTAAGCAACAGAACTGGTTTAAAGCATAGTATTATACTACTAATACACATTTTCAAAGAAAATGTGGGGAGGACCTATGGCTCAGTGGAAGAGCATCTGCTTGTCATGCAGAAGGTCCCAGGTTCAATCCCCAGCATCTCCAGCTAAATGGACAAGGTAGCAGTTGATATAAAAGATCTCTGCCTGTGACAGTGGGGAGATGCTGCCAATCCGAGTCATCAATACCGACATTGATGGGCCAATGGTATAATTCAGTACTCTGCAGCTTCATGTGTGTGTGGGGAAACAATGACCTGTATTTGGGCAGAATGGCAGACAAAAGGGTCCTGGTAACAGCCCTGCCCCCAAACTTGTGGATTGTAGCATCGATTGCTACCAACCCCTTTGTGCAAGGTCACTCGGGAGTCAGGGAAGCCGGGGGGGGGCATGGCAGCAGAGCAGCTCTCCAGGCCTTCAGCCCACCAGGACTTTCTTTAGTTACCAGTCCATCCCAGCCCATATCTAGGACAAAGACTTAATGTCTATTAAGGGAGACAGTAGTTTCCATCAGCTCTCCTTCCCCTGAAGCCCACATACTCCCCTTGTGTTCCTGGGGTTCAGAGGCCCCTTAGGTACAGCAGAACAGATTAAATGGGCTGTCCCTTCTTAAGAAAATGTAAGTGTCCTTAAGGTCGAATTCACATGTGTGTTTCTTGCCGGTTTCCTTCCATTTTCACTCCCGTCCCCCAACAAACTGTCTACATTTGCATCCAGTGTCATGCTGGCAGTGCACCAGTATAAAAATCAGTGTCTGCATATGTGTCCCGCCCTCTAGTAGTGACTCCATTGTCATAGCCGCTCCGCACTGGTTTAAATGAATGCTGTTCTTTGCTGCTCTAACCCCTCCTTTCTGGTTTCCTTGCGCTGTCAACCTAATGCAGACATTTTTCAGCCGTTGCTCCGCTAATTCTTAAATAATTCCAACTGATGGCACGCAATAAACTAGGCGGTAAGTTGTGGTTCGATTCCAACAGTACTCTTTTCTCTTTTTACTACCGTAGCTAGCCCCCAAAATATTTTTTTAAATTTTTCTTGTTTTAAAGCTTTTATTTCTTGACCCCTTTTATAGACCGACTGAACATTTTTAAGTTCACTACTGATGCAGTAAGAGCTTGCATTTATCTCAAAATGTTTAAATCCAGAAATGGCGTTTCTAATTTTATTCCTGCTTGGCTCTATTTCCTCATAGCTATGTACCAGCCCTCAAATCTTATCTTCCAAAACTTATCCATCTGCTTTCAAACCATTTATTTTCTTGACCACCTCCCCCCCGCTTTATGGGACATTTTTAAGTTCACCTGGGAGGGGGGATTTACTTCGAGCGGTAGGAGGCACACTCAGCAGTAAAACAGAAGACCTTGTGTTTAGCTCAGTGGGTAAATTCCTGCCCTGTAAATCAGGGCATTGTTGGTTTGATTCCTGCATGGCTGCTTTTACTCATCACCATGTACCAGTCCTCAACATTTTTTATTTGAAATGTATATGTTTATTAAATCTATAATCACTGAATATGACTGGGCAATGCAGTCAGCAGCTTTTTCGAGTAAGAGCTTGCATTTGGCTCAAAAAGTTGCAATTCCTGCCTTGTAGTCATGGTGTTTCTCATTTTTAAGTTCACAGGGGTAAGAATGACAGACCCTAGAAGTAGCAGAAGTGTTCTGGGAATGGAATGACAGGCTCCGGAGTGGAATGACAGCCCAGAGGGGTAGCAGGAGTGTTCTAGAACTCGAATGACAGGCCCCAGAGTGGAATGACAGCCCCCGGGGGTAGCAGGAGTGTTCTAGAACTGGAATGACAGGCTCTGGAGTGGAATGACAGCCCCTGGGGGTAGCAGGAGAGTTCAGGGACTGGAATGAGAGACCACGGAGTGGAATGACAGCCCCTGGGGGTACCAGGAGTGTTCTTTGAACATCCCCTTGGAGTAAGAGGAGTGTCCTGGAACTGGAATGCCAGGCCTATCATTACAGTCCCAGGACACATCTCCTACCCCCTGGGCTGTCATTCCACTCTGGAGCCAGTTATTCCAGTCCCAGAATACTCCTGCTAATCCCATGGGCTACCATTCCACTGTGGGGCCTCTCATTCCAGTCCCAGAACACTCCAGTAACCCCCAGGGGCCGTCTAGTGATGAACAATAGATTGTGATTAGATAACTGAAAAAAAGACAAAGTGGAAAGCTCCCCTAATGCTAACTTGAAAGCAGAGGCACAGTAGTTCTAAACCACATGGGATAACAGTGGCACCAAGCTGACTCTAAAATGCATATGTAGATTCGGCCTAAGTCTTTCAGACTGCATTGCTGGCTAGAGGCCAATATATTTTTCCTTCCAGATGTTTAGACTGTGATAGAAAACAACCTACGAATTCATCCCTACTTTGCATGCAGCATGTATCTGGAGAGGACTACAGAAGTTGTCTAGGCCAGAGTTAGCAGATTTCTGATTTTGTTTTCTTTGTACAGAACATGTTATCTGATGCGTCATTTGACTAGGCCCCTAGGAGTAAGGAGCCAGCATTCCAAGTATCTGTTCAGTAAGCAAATCTTAGGTGCTTGTGCTAGTGACTGACTTAACCCTTGGCTTCTGTGTAAACATTTGGTGCCATCTGGATGAGTATTTTATAACTCCCAAAGGGATAGGCCCCCAGGAACGTAGAGACGGACACTTATTTTCCTGGGGAACTAAACGCTGTGGATCAAGTGTCAAGAGAAATAGTTTTCATATACTTTACAAGAGAGATCACTGTACCACCTTCCTTCACCTGTCACTCTTGTGACATGACATCCAGGCTTAAGCTCTGGATACCAGAAAGGAGAGAGGAGCTTAGCCAACTGTGTCATTTCAGAGAAAAGTCCCTGACTTTTTTCACCCTAATTCAGCACCTTGACAAAATTGTGAAAATAATGCTGTAATCCCTGGATGGCCTTCATGGTACTCATTAAAAATATCAGACTTTAAGTTGCCTGTATTGCTGCAATCTCTGTGCTGTCATTAGTTAAATAATTTTAATTTTGGGGAAATGCTTTACCTCAAGTCATGAGATTCAGAATGTGCATATGCAATTCAAACATTTGAACAATGAAAAATGCTCTTAAAATCACATGACATTTTCAGCTCAATTATGAACATATTTTCTTGGAAGTAATTTAAACATTTTTTTCACTACTCCCCCCCCCCATCCATATTGTGAGAGTGGTTCTAAGACTGGTGAAGAAATACCGTTGTGTGTTTTTTTAACAGTTTTGTCACAAGTCCTGGCAGTACTTGTGTCACTGGGTTAGATTGATGGCTTTGTGCAGGAAATATAATGTTTTTGTATTCTTTACAGCACTGTGGCACATTACTGATGCTCAAAAATATTTTTTTTAAAGAGTGGTAAGCTTCCTTTCAGTTTACTGAATATTGGGCTTCCCATAATTATCTTTATTATTATTATCTTTATTATAGCAAAGTAGATGTACAAGTTTAAAAAGGTAAAGGTAAAGGTTCCCTTGCTTGAAAGCCAGTCGAATCTGACTCTAGGGTTGCGGTGCTCATCTCCGTTTCAAAGCCGAAGAGCCAGCGCTGTCCGAAGACGTTTCCGTGGTCATGTGGCCGGCATGACTAAACACCGAGGCACACGGAACGCTGTTACCTTCCCACCAAAGTGGTACCTATTTATCTACTTGCAATGTCTTGCTTTCGAACTGCTAGGTTGGCAGGATATATATATATAAAGCCCAGCATATTGGCACTTTCTGGCTCTCCCATTAGATGTGCTGTGTGCTCCATCAGCTATTGGTTCATCAACTGCCACTCAAGAGTACTTGTGCGCCATTGGCTGGATGCTGGGTCTCCTCCTCTCCCCTGCCCACTGCCATTCCCTGTCTGAATAAACTGTCAAAACTGCTGTGTGGCTCACTTCCCCCCAGTGGCTGTTGCTAGGCAACCAAGTTTGGTTCTGTCAGTAAAAAAGCATAGGCAGGAGGCCCTTTCCAGGCCCACTTTGGCCTTTGTAGAGAACTTATTGGGGCAAGGGTTGCCAGCTCCAGGTTGGGAAATTCCTGGAGATTTTGTGGTGGTGTCTATGGAAGCCAGAGTTTGGGGAGGGGAGAGGCCTCAGCTGAATAGAATGCCATAGGGTCCACCCTTCAAAGCAGTTATGTTCTCCTGGGGATCCATTGCTGCCAATATCCAGCTGAGTGTATCAATGTAAAAACACTCCGTGAATAGATTAACTTTCCATATCTATGAATGGTCTCCCATTCAAGTCCAGGTGATGGCTGGAGATCACTCAGAATTACAACTGCTCTCCAGATGGCAGAGATCAGTTCCCCTGGAGAAAATGGTGGACTCTGTGCCATTATAGTCTTCTGAGGTGGTCCCCCTATGGCAGCCAGTGTGACGCAGCAGTCAGCGCTTCAAAGCAGGGTCTACCAGACCCATGTTCTTGCTGTGGAAGCTGATTGGGTGATTTCAGACCACTCACAGACTTTCAGCCTAACCTACCTCACAGGGTTGTTGTGCAGATCAAAAGGGGGGAGGAGAATGATGTGAGCTGCTTTGGTCCCAATTGAAGAGAAAGACTGTACTTTTCCTAGGCAGAGGCTGCAGAGAGGGGGTAGGAGATGGAAACCTGAAGTCAGAGGGGCAGATAATGGTATGTTGATGGTTGGCTGGGAAGGAAATACGGTTGCCAACTCAAGGTTGGGAAATTCCAGGAGACTTGAGGGATGGATCCTGGAGAGAGTGGGGTTTGAGGAGGGGTGGGACCTCAGACAGTTACAATGCCATAGACTCCACCCTCCAAACCAGCCATTTCCTCTTGGGGAACCATTGTTGCCAATCTTCAGGTGAGGGCTGGAGATCACTCAGAATTACAACTGTTCTTCAGATGGCAGAGATCCATTCCCCTGGAGAAAATGGTGGACTCTGTTTCATTATACCCTGCTGAGGTTGCTACAGCAAATTGATGCTGAGTGCCCAAGGCCAGAGCACCCACCCAGAGCCTCTTTCTAGAGCTCATTGTATTTATTTCCACAATGGGCCTTATTCCTAGTATAAGATAAAAACCATAATTTTCATGATTGAAGTGGAAAATCTACAACAATTTAACTCCAAGGTAGTTCCACTGAAGTAATTGCTGAATATGTAAGGTAGAAAACAAAATTGTGTATTGTTTGGACTCACAGAGCTTTTACAAATAATCATTTCACACAATGAGAAGACAAAAACACTTTTTAGATAGTGTATAAACACAGACTAAATGCATCCAATTTCAAGGATAATAGTGTTCCAAGTTGCTAGGTAAGTATTTTGTTTCAGTTGAAGAAATTATCAGTTCCTTTAGGTACCTAATTAATTATCCACTAGCAATTTTAGTAATAGGCATCCAGTCCATTCCAAACAAAACAGTACTCTAAGGCTGAGATCATACACACATTTAGACCTGACATAGGCACGAATGTCGGGTGGATTTAAAGGAAGCAATCAGACAACAGCATCTGGGAAGCGTCCTGCAGCCATCAGCAACCTGTTCTGCTCCACCCCAGAAGCGGAGTTAAAAGACACCAGCGGAAATCCGGTAGTAAATGGGTTGTGATGGGCCACGAACGAACTTTCCTGTCTGATCACTCCAGCATGCTCTCACGCCATCAGGATGGTCTGATGAGGCCATCCCAACTCCATGCCATTCCCCCCCCTCGCAGTATGTGCATCATTGCAAACTCCATAGGGAGCCCTCAGTGTGGAGGTGCAGTTCATTGAGTCCTCATTTAAGCGCATGGGAAACAAGCGGCAACCCCCCTCCCAACTGATCACACACTGACGGGCTGCGCCTGGAGCTTCAAAGGGAGGTGTGATCTCACAACTGCAGGTCAAATTCCTCCGGAGGAAATAGCCTCACTTCCCCCCCCCCTATTTTATCTGGCACGTGTGACCTCAGCCTAAGAGTCATAAGTGCCCTCCTATCTGTCAGCTGTCTTGTATACTTACCCTAAGGGCAGCTGGCCCTGGAGGCCCCATATCACCCTTAGAAAGAAACAAATAAAACAGTTAATCTGTCCTTGTCACCAAGAAAAATATATCTGATCATTAGGGTCTATATACAGATGGAAAGAATGTGCTTTACAATATGCTGCTAGACAAAATCACGAGAAGAACTAGTTTCATGTGGGTGGCACCCTTGAAGAGAAATTGATATCCTAGTACTATGTAACTGGAATCAAGGTGCATTGTGATGGCATTACAACACTGTTGCAAACATTTATATTACATTACTGTCTGCATTGAAAACTCCATAATTCTTTGTTTTTCCTTTTAAACCAGTCTTTATATATAGTACCAAATTATTGCTAGCTGTGATCTGTATAAGTGGTGTGATATCTGTTCCCAGGCAATTCAAGTGCAAAAGGACAATCTTGCTGCTGGGAAGAGCATTAATTGAGGGAGGTAGCTCTTTTGTGTTTCTGTTTAACACCAGGGGAGTTTACATTCCAGCATAGGAGAGAGAAAGGTACACAACTTCCAAAGAACAAAAATGGCAGGGGGAGGGGGTGGGAATCCATGAAATGGTCTTGGAAGAAGTGGGGAAGATCAGTTGCTGGTCTTCACAACCTTTATGGGGAGAAGGGAAGTAAAAAGTTATAGTGCAGGGTGCTGTGAACCATAAAAGAAGCAAACACACACACAGCCCTAAAAAAACCCAATGAAAAGTCTTGTGGCACCTTTAAGACAAAATGTATTTATTGTGCTACATGCGTTTGTGGATCTCAATGCACTTTGTTATATATATGAATCAGTGATCTAGGTGGGTAGGAATATATAATGTAGGTGTGGGGTGGGGGAATGAGGAAGTAATGTCAAAGGGCCAGGCAATGCAAGAGACAGCAATAGGTGTCATATTACTATGCAAATTAATACAAGATCCAATCAAAAGGAGCAGAATGTCTTCTAGACAGAGTTGGTATGACCTGTTCCCAATGAGAAACCATGGCTGATGAACAGGTCTCATAAAATAAACAGTGTAAACAGATTTCTGAAGAGGGGCAATTACTAAAGAATGTATTAAATGCTGCAGATTGAGGGTGGGAGAAAGTTTTCACCCACAGCAGTCAGCATTACAATGCACTTTTCTTGCAGGAAGGAGGTGGCAAAGAACAGAAGGATAATGTTTTCCAATCAACTGATAAAAGGAAGTACTTCTTCACCCAAAGAGTAATTCACATGTAGAATCCCCTGCTACAGGAAGTGCTGGCGGCTACAAGCACAGACAGCTTCAAGAGGGAATTAGATAAACGTATGGAGTACAGGTCCATCAGTGGCTATTAGCCGCAAGGTATAGATGAAACACTATGTCTGGGGCAGTGATGTTCTGTATTTGTGGTGTTTTGGGGGCAAAAGTGGGAGGACTTCTGGAGTTCTGGCCCCGCTGGTGGACCTCCTGATAGCACTTGGTTTTTGACCACTGTGTGACATAGAGTGTTGTACTGGATGGCATGATCCAACAATGGCTTCTCTTATGTTCTTATGTTAACTGCAAACTTCAGCTCTAGGGAAATGTGACCTCTGCCAATAGGTAGACTACTAGGATCCTGAACAATGATTGAGCGACCATTATAGGTTAGCTGTTTTTCAGTAGTCCATAAAGGCTATCAATAATACAGGAATAACTGGACCAAGAATCTTAACAGCACAATTCTAAGTGTTATATTTAACAGGTAGGATTCTAAAGTGATTGTTTTTTACCATTTCCCTCATTGACCCAACCTTGCTTAGATTTTTGACAAATAATTAACTTTTAGCATGCATATATATCTACACACAAATACCTTTTCACCCTTTGGACCAGGTATTCCATGATCACCGGCATCACCTTTTAAACCCTACAGTAGGGGCAAAAGAAACATAATAAACATACTATTCACTAGAGGATATTAACATCTGTCCTGCCAAAATAAAGCATTGGAGCTTCTTTAACATTACAACTAAAACTGTGAATCTTCAGAAAGAAACTATAGCTGGTTGTGTCAATTACCTGAAGAACAGCCATCAGTTATGGAAAACAACTAGGAACTGAAAGACCAACAGTGTGATCATCCCCCCCCCTTCACTTATGTAACCCTTCCCCCAGAGAGAAGGAAAAAGCATTAGTCTTTGCTGCACTTTCAAGGCACACATGAAAAATGTCTCAGAGAAGCCCACAGAGTTTTTAGAACTTCAGAGGTTCATAGACATTGGTCTTGAGCCTAGAGGGTAGGCATCACAAAACAAAGTTGGTAATGTAATTTGTACACTGAAGTTGCAAACAATTTCATTAATTACTCAACATGGCCAAATCTGTGAATACTTTAACTCAGGAATTGGAGCCCTGAACAGACAAGACATATTAAACTAGAACACAAGACAAGGGAAAATAACTATCATGCCTACTAGCAGCACAAAACTAAGGAAAAGAACAGGAGAAAATCATATCACTAAGCTAAACTTAACAATACAGAAGGTTTACCTCCTCACCCCTCCCTGGATGTCTGTGGGTTTCCTGACCCCTACCTGCTCCATGCAGGGGAACCCAGTTCCAACATCTGAACAACACGAACTGGATGTTTCTCACCTTTTAACCCTTCCTGCCTTAGCTGGCTGGAATTTTGCCACCCAATCCAGAAATAGGGAGCTCACTCCCATGTGGAATGGTAAATCCCTCTCTCCCAATCACCCCAGTACCCAGATTGTGTTTTACAGCAGTTATCCATCTTGCCCTTCCTGGCAGGTAGAACAAAAAATTATCTCTTTGCAGAAATGCATCTCCACTCTTGGTGCATTTTATAGCCCTCTTCTCTGGGAAAGCAAGTGGCTGTCAGAGTCCCAGGAACTCCTGGTTCAAAGTACCTTACATCTCCAGACCACGGCAGGGTTAACACCCCACCCAACCAAAAAAAATAATAGAAGCTGCTCCTGTAGCCTTGAAAAAGAAATGCTGTCAGTGGCTGTTGCTCAGAAACCATATAATTATCACCAGTGTTCAAGCCTTGGTTTCTGTCAGTAAAAGGCAGGGGGAGGGGACAGGGCCCTTTCTTGGGCCATTGTGGCCTTTAAGGGAGGACTTATTGGGACCAGGCCTGGCAGCAACTACTAGACAGCTTGCTACCATGAAACTTGCATGACTCTCCCAGGCCTAGCTGCTTGGTACTGCTCAACAGCAGCCACCTCATGAAAGCCAGTGTGGTATAGCGGTTACAATTTCAGATTACCATCTGGGAGACCCAGGTTTGAATACCCACTCTGCCATGAATGGGCAACTTTGGGCAGGCTTGCCAGTACCCAGTTGTGGGCAGGGTTCCCCTGCTTTTGTGAGCTCCTGCCCGCTGCCAGCCAGTTGGCCGGTGGGGGAAAACCCACCCCCAAACAGACATCTCTGCACGACATTGGCAACATGATGACGTCACTTCCAGAAGCGATGTCATCACGTTGGCAACGTTGGTGGCGACAGTCTACTTTTTGGGCAAAACTATGGTTTGTAGCCATTTTTACAATAGAGTTTTGCCCAAAAAGTGAAGCATGGCTCCCCACATTGCCAATACAATAATGTCACTTCCAGAAGTGACGTCATTGCATCGTCGCCATCCCCGCCCACCCCTGGAATGCCCCCAAATTCCCCCTGCCAGCACAAGGTAGGCACCTTGGGCCAGCCACACATTCTCGATGTAACCTATCTCAAAGGCTGGTTGTGAAGATAAAATGGAGAAGATGAAAATGATGTAAGCTGCTTTGGGTCCCCATTGTGGAGAAAGGTAAAAATTGCAAAAACAATTTCATATAAGGAAAATATGTATAAGATGTTTTACAGATGGTATATTACACCTGATAAATTAGCTAAATTTGACCCTAAATGCTCAAATGTATGTTGGAAGTATCAAAATAATGTTGGATCCTTTTACCATATGTGGTGGTTATGTGATAAAGCAAAAAAATACTAGGCCTGGATTCACAACATTTTACAATTTTTTTTAAATGTTCTGTACCCTTTGTTCCAGAAATATTCTTGTTGAATATTTTACCTGGAAATTGTAATAAAAAAAGATTCTTAATTGTATTTGACCACAACTGCTAGAATACTTTATGCTAAATATTGGAGAAGAAGTATAAAGAAAACAGTGGTGAGGGTCTGACCCACAAATCAAGCAGTCAACAAGACTTGCAAAGAAAATGCTTACTTTACCGTCTGAAGCTCTACAATCTTTTCTAAACTGACTGGATATACATTTTAATGTAAGAAAAAGATACACACTTTCCCACCACTCACGTAGATGACTGAAACCAGGACCATTAAAAGCTTTAAGTGTAATTCTAGCAGAATTTCCAATTCCAAATCCTCCTTTCCGCACCTTCAACCATTCCTAATGTTATTGCTTGGTTTCCAGAAACAGGAAAGAGAGAGAAATCTGACTCTAAAATGATAAGCAACATCTGTGCTTTGGTGGGCACAGAAACATTAAATCAGTGAGTGTTCAAAATACTTCACTTCCTGCAGAAATTACATTAATTCACCATCTGGAAGAAACATAATTTAGAGCTATATGAGCATTCAAGTGCCCACTTTGGATCAAATGGTAGATGTTATAAATACTTCTGAGTTAGCTTTGATTTGCCCCATATTATGCTTCCCAACAACAGAAGAGTTAAATCTAAAGTAGTCTTCACTCTGTCAAAGTAGGGAAAAACCGAAAGACCAACTCCCCCCAGCCATGGAATATGCTTCTCTGTGTCTTATTAATGCCAACGCATGAAACAATATAAATGTAAAATAATAAGATTCTAAATGGATGCTTAAGATAGCTGACTTATTATGGACAGTAAACAGAATTGGTTAGATAGTAACTCCATAAAATTAATGGAATAATGTATTTCACTAGAGAAATTGTTCAGTGATTGTATTTACAAGAGAGGCAGAATTTACAGGAAAATGAGACTCAGACTATGCTGAAAATAAAAGCCTGAGCACATTAAAGCCCTTGTCCCGAGTTGGCATTGGTTATTCACTAGTGAAGGGAAGTTATTATTCACTTGCTTGAAGGCACTAGCTTCTACAAGACACTATATGAGTGGCTGGGATACTAATAAATATATTGGAATACTGTAATCTAGTAAATACCTGTAAAAATGGGAATAGCACTGTCTGGCAAATAAACTTTCTGCTTTATTTCTGGCAGTAAGAAAGGCCAGGAAATGTGTACCAGTGGGCATGAGGCAGTAGTCTCTTAACTCACAAGCCTGAACTGTAATTTCAAAATATCTTTTTTATTTAAATGTGAGGAAGGGGGTAATATGTTGGAATATTGGTTTATACTGGGGAAAAACATAATCAATGGTACACCGGTGTGGTAAGCGCCTTCTCCATCCTTCATGTAATCTTTGCTCATTTTGGAGAACTTCTCATTTGCATTCTGTTTTTTCCTCAAAGGTTAATGTAAATCTGCTATTTCAATTTGGATTTTAGCTGCAAATTCAGCTATCCAACAAAGATACATGTTGATTATTAAAGAATAAGAGATTGGATTTATACCCCACCCTTCACTTGGAGTCTCAGAGTGGCTTACAAACTCCTTTCCCTTCCCCTCCCCACAACAAACACCCTGCTCTGACAGAGAACAGCTCTGACAGAACTACTGTTTGCCAAAGGTCATCCAGCAGCTGCAAGTGGAGGAGTGGGGAATCAAATCCGGTTCTCCCAGATTCACCAACAAAGATAACTGTTGATTAGTAAACTGCCTGGGGGTTTATTATTTAAAAGGGTCTTCTTGAGATAAAACTGTCTCTGATTTCCCACAAGCGCTGCTCCGCGCTGACTCCTCCCTTTTGCCCCGATGGCACGTGTCAATTTCACACAAGCTGCTGCACTGCCGCATTTCACCCCGGAGCTTCGCGCAATTTCCCCCACGTCTACTCAATCCTCAAAAAGCAGGACCGAGTAGACGCGGGGAAAATCGTGCGAAGCTGCGAAATGCTGCCGCGCAGCAGCTTGAAATGGGACAGCCTGAAAATGCTTGCCCTACTCTTTGACACAAATTTTTGGGCTAGCCAATAGGACAAGTATTGTACCACCTTGGTTTCTGTCCAGACTGTAGTATATTTGTTGTATATAATGGAACAGTGTGCTCCCCTCCCCCCAATATCTGTGTGATCCTGTGTGTTTGGTCCTATTGGATGGAGCTGTTGTTTCAGTTTCCAGTTTTGCATGTTAGCGGTAGTTGTTGGTTGTGATAATAGACGGCTGATATTTTGAGCCAGCTTGTCTCTGCTGAATGGACCTGAGAATGGGTGCCTGAGTGAGTACTCTGACCTAGGAACCCACAGCCAAAAGGGGACATTACATAGACTATGGAGACGGTCTTCATTTAGGCCCATAATTATACACTACTGAATGTGAGACTGCACAGAAACATGAAGGAAAAGGTAGAGTCTAATGGCAAGGCTGTTTTTTTAATTGAGTTCAGAGTACAAAATAGATGTGTAATGCATCAATTGAAAAGGGAGCAAAAGGTAAAAACTGTTTCCCTTTCAGCTACATGGAAAGTGTGGTTTAATCATTTCCTGGTCACTGTTTGCACTAATTTAAATAGCCATATATTTAACCTTGGCTATCTTTTATACATATGGACTCTTCTTAAATGATACATTTCATGTATATTATTGTATCCAGACATCTCTATGTAAGTACAAAATGTAGCATGAAAAGCCACATTAAAATATACTCCCTGATTTTCAAGGACCAACCCTGAAAAGGGTGGACAAAGCAGGAGATATATGGAGATGATGGGTGCTTCACCAGCTCTCCTTACAAAAATGTCTTTGTACTCTCAGTTTTCATTATTAAGCCTGA
The DNA here is from genome assembly GCF_001447785.1 of Gekko japonicus. NCBI lineage: Eukaryota > Metazoa > Chordata > Lepidosauria > Squamata > Gekkonidae > Gekko > Gekko japonicus. The sequence continues at coordinate 804,398 of NW_015173142.1, read as the reverse complement.
AATGCCAACTAGAGCAATGACAGCTGGAATTTCAAGGAGGAAGTGATCATGTCAGCTAACACCACCCTCTGACCTGCTTTTAAAATTAGATTTTTAAAAATCCATCTAATCCTAGCTTCTTGACTTTAACCAGATCTTAGAAACTGTCTGCACAAGGAAATAGCTTTGAGCTAACAGCCATTTCTCCTTTATCGCTCCATGAATAGGATTTATTCCTCAATTATGTTAAAAGCTTTTCTTTCACTCCTGAAATATACTGGGTTCAAATGCGTTGAGTTCATAGTTTATTAGTGGTTTCAGCTCAAACTAAAGACAACTCTAGCAAGGCCAAAGCCCTGCTTATAAGCCCGTAAAACAGCACACCCACCACACACCCACTCCCAACAATAAGCTATATACAGAGGCACTCCTGGGTGATAGGTCCATCCCAGGATCCTAGCAGTCCATTGTTCTGTGTCCCCAAGCTGGGGCTGGGGCTGACGGGATTAGGCTCAGTACACAACACCCCACCCCCCAAGGTTCAGAACACCCTAGCACACATAGTCCCTTAGGTAAGTTGGCCTGCTTTGCTCGCAGTTCAAGTGACGTGGTTCTGTCAGCGGTGTCGGGGCTACTTGCTCTGGTTCAGATGCAACAGCTGCAGGACTCTGGGGCAGCAGCAGTGTCGGCGTGACCTCGGGCCCGTCTGTTAGTTCCTGTCTTGGCGTTGCACTCACTGGTCCATCTGGGGTTTCACTGGCCATAGGCTGTTTGCTGGGTGCTGGTACTCCTCGCTCGGTCTCCAGCTCTGGCAGCTCTGGCAACTCTGTGTTGTCTTTGTCCGGGGTTGTTGAGGGCAGGCCTGGTTCGGCAGGGAGGAGACGGTGGTGGCCTCCTCAGTTGATGTGCCTCCTCAGTACCTGTCCGCTGTCAGTGAATAATTTGTAAGAGAGGGGGCCAGTGACTCATATGACTTTGGCTGGAATCCAGGTGGGGCCACTGGAGAAGTTCTGGGCATAGACGGGGTTGCCCGGAAAGAACTCCTGGGGTGCTGCTTGATACTTGGGGGCCGCATGATGCTCCGCCATGCGGTCGGGGTGCATCCAGTCTAGGCGTGTGGTGAGGCATCGCCCCATGAGGAATTCTGCTGGGTTGCGGCCGGTGGAGGTGTATGGGGTCACCCGTTGGCCAAAGAGGAAAGTTGCAAGCTGGTGGTTCCAGTCTCCCTGAATGATCTGCCACAGTGCATCCTTGGTGGTCTTCATAATCCACTCTGCCTGGCCGTTGGTGGTGGGGTGGAAAGGTGTGGACCTTACATGCCTGATGAGGTAACAGCCCATGAAGTCTTGGAACTCGCCTGAGGTGAAGGCCATCCTGTTGTCCGACACCATGGTGTTGGGGATTCTGTGGGTACAAAAGATTCTCCGGAGGGCATGGATGGATGCTTGGGATGAAGTGGAAGGGACCGGGACTACCTCTAGCCATTTCGTGTAGGAGTTCACCAGGATGAAAAATATCTGTCCCTGAAAGGGGCCTGCAAAGTCTATGTGTAACCAGGACCATGGTCATTGGGTGGACTCCCACTGCCTGGGGTGGTTCCAGATGGGTCTCTTGGCAGGCCTGGCAACGTTTGACATAGTCCTCTATCTCGTTGTCCATGTCGGGCCACCATACATAGCTGCGGGCCAGCGCTTTCATCCATACGTTGCCCGTATGTGTTTCGTGAAGTGCCACTAAGACTTGCGGCCGCAATGGGGGTGGCACCCCCGGCTTCCCCACAGCAGGCACCCCTTGTGTACTGACAGTTCGTCCCATTTGGAGGAGAATGCTGTGAATTCTGGGCCTGTGTGGCCAGCCAGCCACCCCCTCCCCACCCAGTCCAGAACACGGGAGAGGATGCGGTCCCATGCGGTGCGGCAGGAGATGACTGATACCTGGAGCGGGCGGTCAGGAAGGTCCCCCAGGAGCAGGATCTGGTGGGCAGGAGCTGGGTCCAGGTCGCAGGAGGGCAGCGGCAGGCGGCTGAGGGCAGCGGTGTGCCTCATCTACTTTCTGGGGCGGTGGTGAAGACTGTACTGGTAGCCTGCCAGGAAGATGGACCAGCACAGCACCCGAGGAGACAGCATCTGTGGCATTTGGCGGTCTGGAGCCAGCATGCCAAGCAGGGGTTTATGATCCATCACGATGGTGAAGGTGAAGGAAGGAAAGAATGAATGATAAAAGTTCAGCAAGCCAAGGAAAGCCTGGAGTTCCTGCTTGGATGTGGGTGTTGGGGCATTGACGATGGTGCGGACCTTGTCGGCAGTGGGATGGATGCTGTGCACGTCGACGGAGAAGTCCAGGAACTCAACCCGCGAGACCCCCAGGAGACACTTTTCCCTTTTTACTTTGAGGCCGGCATCATGGAACCTTTGCAGGACAGCGTGGAGACAGGTGGTGAAGTCCTCGTCCATGGGGGGCAGCAATTAGAACATCATCGAAAAATGGCTGGACCCCAGGAATTCCTTTAAGGAGATAATTCATTAGATTTTGGAAGATTTCTGGGGAGACACTGACCCTGAACTGCAGCTGCCGCACTTGGAATGTGCCCCTGTGCGTTACAATCGTCTGGGCCTCAGCGGTTGCATCGTCAACCGGGAGCTGTTGGTAGGCCTGCGCAAGTCCAGTTTTCTTTTCTTTTTTTATAATATTTTTTCTTTATTTCATAATATAATATGAAGACATACAGTACATACAAAACATGAAAGAATGCGGGAGAGGGGATAAACCCATTGGTTCATAAAGAAAGAAAAGGTTCATTTTGCCATGTTTACATTTTCCAGTAATAATTATTAGACTGTTTCGTTTTAACATTACTTATTTACAAAACACAGAGGAAAATTTTAATTATACTTCTTCAAATCCTCATCAACTTAACTATTTACCTATCGTAGTTTTAATCAAAGTATAGAATCTTGGCCAAATTCTTTCAAATTGATCTTGTTTGATTTTTCAAATAAAAAGTCAATTTATTGCATTCTGCTGCATCCAATATTCTGTTCATAGTTTCAGTTCTAGACGGTATTTCTGTTTGCTGCCAGTATTTGGCCAACAAGATTATAGATGAAGTAATTACATACATTATAAAATGTAGATCATATTTCTTACATTGTTCAGGAATAATGCTTAACAAAAATAGTTCTGGAGTAAAGCGGATGGATATTTTAAAGATTTTTTTGTATTACTTTGTGTATCCATGCCCAATATGTCTTGACTTTTTCACATTTCCACCACATATGGTAAAAGGACCCCCCTTTACTTTGGCATTTCCAGCATAGATCTGAACATTTAGAATCTATTTTTGATAGACTATCAGGGGTAATATACCATCTATGGAACATCTTGTGGATATTTTCTTTAAAAGAAATTGCTTGTGTGATTTTTATGTTTCTTTTCCATATCTGAGCCCATTGTTCCATTTCAACATTATGCCCCAAATTTTGAGCCCATTTTACCATAACGGATTTAACCGCTTCATCATGCATTTTGTCTTCTAGAAGCAAATTATATATATTTTTTATAAATTTCTAATCAGTATGCATCAAAAGGTAGTATAGAAACCTATTGGTTTATCCTTACTGAATCTGGATTCAATTTGTAGTTTTTGCTACCAATTGTGGCCTTCAGTTCTTTTGAGATCTTCTTTGTCATCTAGCATAGCATCTTGGTATACATTTGAATTTGTAATGGCTTCTAGGGGGGCTACCAAACTTGGTATCTTAGTATAAAATCAATTTCCGGTTTGTCCCCATATTTTTAACAGTGAAGCTCTAATCCAGTGCTGTTTAAAATATTTATGAGTAGCAGCTTTTTTATACCATGTGAAGGCATGCCATCCTAAAAGCAAGTCGTGACCTTCTAATTTCAGAAGTCTGCTATTTTCTAATGTTATCCAATCTTTGATCCAAACTAGCACTGCAGCCCTATAGTATAAGGACCATTCTGAAAGACCAAAGCCACCACTGTTCTTAACTTCTTGAAGTAATTTAAATTTTGTCATTGGTTTTTTCCCTTGCCATATAAATCAAATCATAATTTTGTCAAGCTCCTTAAAGTAGCTTTGGTTCTGGATGATTGGTATCGTTTAGAATAAAAATAACAGTTTTGGAAGTATATTAGAACATAAGAACATAAGAGACGCCAATGTTGGATCAGGCCAAAGGCCCATCCAGTCCAACACTCTGTGTCACACAGTGGCCAGAAATACCAGTGCCATCAGGAGGTCCAGCAGTGGGGCCAGGACATTAGAAGCCCTCCCACTGTTGACCCCCCCCCAAGCACCAAGAAGACAGAGCATCACTTGCCCCAGAGCCCCTAGCTATACCTTGTGGCTAATAGCCACTGATGGACCTCTGCTCCATATGCTTATCTAATTCCCTTTTGAAGCCGTCCATGCTTGTAGCACCCACCACTTCCTGTGGCAGTGAATTCCATGTGTTAATCACTCTTTGGGTGAAGAAGTACTTCCTTTTATCCGTTCTAACCCGACCGCTCTGCAGTTTCATGGAGTGCCCACGAGTTCTTGTATTGTGAGAAAGGGAGAAAAGTACCTCTTTCTTTACCTGCTCTTTCCCATGCATAATCTTATAAACCTCGATCATGTCACCCCTCAGTCGTCTTTTCTCCAAGCTAAAGAGCCCTAAGCGCTTTAACCTTTCCTCATAGGGAAAGTGTTCCAACCCTTTTATCATTCGAGTTGCCCTTTTCTGCACTTTTTCCAAAGCTATAATATCCTTTTTAAGGTGTGGTGCCCAGAACTGCACACAGTATTCCAAATGAGGTCTCACCATTGATTTATATAGGGGCATTATTATATTGGCTGATCTGTTTTCAATACCCTTCCTAATAATCCCCAGCATAGCATTGGCCTTCTTTATTGCAGTCACACACTGTCTCGACATTTTCAGTGAGTTATCCACTACAACTCCAAGATCTCTCTCTTGCTCAGTCTCTGCCAGTTCAGACCCCATCAATGTGTATTTATATTTAGGATTTTTGGCTCCAATGTGCATCACCTTGCACTTGGCCACATTGAACCCCATTTGCCATGTTGACGCCCACTCGCCCATCCTTGACAGATCCCCTTGGAGTGCCTCACAATCCTCACTGGTTTTCACCACCCTGAACAACTTTGTATCATCCGCAAATTTAGCCACTTCACTGCTTACTCCCATCTCCAAATCATTAATGAACAAGTTAAAAAGCAGTGGACCAAGTACTGATCCCTGCGGTACCCCACTGCTTACCACCCTCCACTGAGAAAATTGCCCACCTACACTCACTCTCTGTTTTCTATGAACTAGCCAGTTTTTGATCCATAAAAGGACTTGTCCTTCTATCCCATGATTTTTGAGCTTACTTAGGAGCCTTTGATGAGGAACTTTATCAAAAGCTTTCTGGAAGTCAAGGTAAATAATATCTATTGGATCCCCCTTGTCCACATGTTTGTTCACCCCCTCAAAGAACACTAACAGGTTAGTGAGACAAGATCTTCCCTTACAGAAACCGTGCTGAGTCTGCCTCAATAGGTTTTGTTCATCTATGTGCCTACTAATTCTTTCCTTAATAATGGTTTCCACCAATTTACCCGGTATCGACGTCAGACTGACTGGCCTGTAATTTCCCGGATCTCCTCTGGAACCCTTTTTAAAGATGGGAGTGACATTAGCTACCTTCCAATCCTCAGGAATGGAGGCAGATTTTAAGGAAAGATTACATATCTTTGTCAGGAGATCTACAAGTTCACATTTGAGTTCTTTCAGAACTCTCGGATGTATGCCATCTGGGCCTGGTGATTTTTCAGTTTTTAAGTTGTCTATCAGTTTTAGGACCTCCTCTCTCGTCACCTCAATCTGACTCAGGTCTTTCAACACCCCTCCTGAAATCAGTGGTTCTGGAGTGGGCAAGCACTTCTCATCTTCCACAGTGAAGACGGAGGCAAAAAATGCATTTAGCTTCTCAGCCATTTCCCTATCATCCTTCAATACTCCTTTTACCCCTTGGTCGTCCAAGGGCCCCACTGCCTCCCTGGCTGGTTTCCTGTTTCTAATGTATTTGAAGAAAGTTTTATTGTTGGTTTTTACGTTTTTTGCTATATGCTCCTCATATTCCCTTTTTGCCTGCCTGACCTCAGACTTGCATTTTATTTGCCATAGCCTGTGTTCCGTTTTATCAGCCTCACTGTGACTAGCTTTCCACTGCTTAAAGGAATTCTTTTTACTTTTTACAGCCTCCATTACTCTGTTTGTTAACCATGCAGGCTTTTTCCTATACCTTTTTGTGCCTTTCCTAACCTGCGGAATATATATTTTTTGAGCTTCTAGGATCGTAGTTTTAAATAGATCCCAAGCTTCCCCAATTGTTTTGACCCTTTCTACTTTTCCTTTCAGTTTCCTCCCCACGTGTCCCCTCATATCAGAGAAATTACCCCTTTTAAAGTTAAAAATGGTTGTGTGAGTCTTTTTGGCCAATTCTCTATTTGTACAAATGATGAACTCAACAACATTATGATCACTGTTTCCAAGCGGTGCAATCACTTTTACATCTCTCACCAGGTCTTGAGTGTTACTTAGGACCAAATCAAGGATCGCCTCTCCCCTGGTAGGTTCCGTGACCATCTGCTCCATAGCACAGTCATTTAGAGTGTCTAGAAACTCAATCTCTTTTTCCCGGCTATCATTTTGATAGTGGCTATTCTCCCTGCCAAGTCCAGTTTTGAAAGGACATGGCTGACTACGGGGACCAGGTAGGCGTGGTCCTGTAGAGCCTTGTTTATAGTACACTTATAGTCCACGCAGATGCAGACATCCCTGTTGGGCTTGACGGGGGTCATGATAGGGGTCTCCCATGTGGCATGCGGAACTGGCTCCAATACCCCCTGGGCAACCAACCCCAGTTCTCCATCTATTTTGGGCTTCAGGGCAAAGGGAACATGTCTGGCCTTTAGTCTAATGGGCCGCACCTCCGGGTTGAGTTGCAGAGAGACCAGAGGCCCGGTGTAGTGACCAAGCATCCCATCAAATACCGCCGGGAACTCGTTGCACACCATTTGGAAGACCATGGTGCACCCCATTACTTCAAAACATAAGGGCGTGAACCATGATAGCCCCAGTAAACTCGTGAGCCACCCTTCGACCACTAGCAAGACCAACAGTCCCTCAAAGCAGCGGTATTTAAAATGGAACTTGCCCCAGCCCTTGATGGCCACCTCATTTTTCTGAAAGTCTCTGAGGGTGAAGCCAGCGAGCTTAAGGTGCCCCCCCAGTAGACAGAGCCTCCGGAGAGTCTCTTTCAAAATTATGGAGATGGAGAACCCCGTGTCCAGTTCCATCTCACAAGGTGCCCCCTCTATAAACACAGTCACTTTTATCTTATGGGGGGTGTCCTGGGGCAAGTTCAATACCTCATTCTGGTGGATGGCCAAGGTGTGCAGTTCTGTGGACCCTTGGTGCATCGTGGTGCGTCTTCGGTGCCTCTTGACGTGGCAGGCATGTGCAATGTGGCTGGTCTTCCCACAGTTGCGGCAGGTAGTGTCACAGAAACAGCAGGAGCGATGTTCATGGTCATCTCCACAGCTAGCGCAGGGAGGTGGTGTGGTCGTCTTTGCTGGAAGCGCAGGGGCTGTTCACGGTGAGTTGGGCAGTGGACATGATGGGCTTCCTCTTTATTGGATGCATCTGAAGCTGTGAGGATGGAGGCTTGGTACGTGCTGGAGTGTTGGCGATCCCTCTGAACCTTCTCTAAGGCGGTGGCCTCGCATAGCGCAGTCACTAGGGTCAGCTCCTTATGGCCGATGAGCTTGCAGTGAAGCTTAGGTTCTCAGATCCCCTTGACGAGCTGGTTGAGCAGGGTCTTGTCCAGGTTCAAGAACGCACTGTGGAGGGCCAGCAGGCGAATGTCAGCAACAAAGTCTGTGGCTGCTTTATTGGGCTTCTGTTGGCGCGAATAGAAGTCCACGCGACGCGCCATCTTGGTGGGTTCTGGCACGAAGTGGTTGGTGAGTGCCTTTAGGAGGTCTTCGTACAAAGATACCTCCAAAGTGATGAGCGCAATGAGGCCCTGGACTAACTGTAGTATGGTGATTCCACAGGCGCTGTTTGCATCAGTGATGCCCTGGAACACAATGAAGAACTTCAGTCGCTCCACCCAGGTTTCCCAAAGCTCTGGGTGAACAGGGTTGAACTCTGGTAGATGTCCTGGAGCAGCAGCCATGGTAGTGATGATCCCAGTAGTGATGTGGTGTGCGAGGCTCAGAAGCTTGGGGCACGATGCGGTGCTGGAGGGCACTGGGCTGGCTCAACAGGATCCCATCCTCGTCGCCAGTGAAATATATTGGGTTGAAACGCGTTGAGTGATTATCTCATAGTTTATTAGTGGTTTCAGTTCAAACTAAAGAATACTCTAGCAGGGCCAGAGCCCTGCTTATAAGCCCATAAAATGGCACACCCATCACACACTCACTCCCAACAATAGGCTATTTACAGAGGCACTCCTGGGTGATAGGTCCATCCCAGGATCATAGCAGTCCATTGTTCTGTGTCCCCAAGATGGGGCTGACGAGATTAGGCTCAGTATACAACAACTCCCATGTAGGTTTAGCCAAAAGGCATTCTTAAATTAATTGTGAAAGGTAGAAGATGTACTTATTTTTTAATAAAATGGAGAAAAAGTCTAACCACAGCATAAAGGGATTCTTAAGACACATGTAGCTTGTACAGAAATGACTTCAGCCCAAAGAAGACATGTTGGAGAAGATCCCTTTTCCAGATCTCTCACTTTTTTCTAATTTCAAAGCAGCTGCATAATATTACTGGGGAAGTGGAGCGGGGGGGGGCATTAACCCTTTTTCCACATGCCATTTCTCCAATCTAGCCTGTCCCTCTCCTGGGCTAACAGCAGTTGGAGTGGGGACAATTCAGACAAGAGAAACACAGCCCTGGAGGACCAAGTTAAACATCCCCCATCCTCAGCATTACTTCCTTGATCAAATTAGCAGCCTCATTCAACTGCCTTGAAGTTTAAAAGGGGCAGCAAAGTGAAGCTACCAGCAGGGAAGAAAATAAGACAATCATTACTACTACAACAGATAAAACAAACAACAAAATAAAGTTTTTCCTGCACAGGATATATCAAGTGATGAGAAAGAAAGGTCAATGCAATCAGGATGTACATTTAGGGTCAAGAACAGGAGACAATCTCCCCATGTCTCTCCACTCAATTTATTTATTTATATTTAAATATACAGTGATCTCTCCAAGTAGGATAAAACCAAGGGATTTTTCAGAAAGTTATCATACAGACAATATAATTTAAAATCACTGGGGAAATTATAAAAAACATTATCTTAGAAGCTCAGTTCAGGTTTCCAGTTTACAAGAATACTAGGTCTCAAGAATCAATAAGGCTTGGTGAAACATAAAACCTTTCATTAGGTATCTCACAGTGCAACCCTAAGGTAAGTCACACCCCACTGAGCTCATTGACTTTGATGCAGAAGGATGTAACTCTGCTTAGGATAGCCCAGTTAAGCTTTCAGGGATGCAAGACTGGGGAAATTCATACGGTACAAATGACGCCAATGAAAAAGCCTGCCTGCCTAGAAAAAGCCTCTACCTGCAAATAGACTCACATCGGAGGGCAACACTGTTCCAGTGTTCTAGCTATACTTTAAGCCAAATGGCACATATAGACCATTCTTGTTATTTCAGCTGGAATTGCTAATTAGTAGATTTAGTTCCCAATAATGAGTAGTAGAAATTGCTAAAGTGAAGCTTTCAGTGTTTATAAACACACTGGTTAAAGATAATGACTTTCCAAAGGCAATTGTGCAGAGTGTCATTTGTTAGGATACCTTAATCACAGTTCAACTTATATCAATAAAAATAGTTTATTTAGGTCTTACAGCTTCTCCAGAGGAAGGTTAGCAGGTGTTTAGACAATTTAGATAATGTAGGTATTTACATTGCAAATGTGTCCTTTTTTCATCTGGTGTGGTTGGGAAGTACATACACACACACATATACCTTTTATATATGGCAGAGTTTGTGTCACCATCAGTCGCTTCCTCTTTTCACTGCTCTTGTGTGCAAGACCCCCTTCCTCCCATGACACAAAATAGTATTAATATCAAAGAGAGCTATGACTGGCTCAGAGGAATAATGCTTCAAAGTACCACTCCAAAGAACTGTTTGTGTTAAATGAGAAAATAGTTGTTTTCAGAAACCCACAGTAAATTACTTATTTTAAAAGTTCAAAGGTAGTACTAATTAGTAAAAGTAAAGGTTTCCTTGCTCGAAAGCCAGCCGAATCCAACTCTAGGGTTGCGGTGCTCATCTCCATTTCAAAGCCGAAGAGCCAGCACTGTCCGAAGACATTTCCGTGGTCATGTAGCCGGCATGACTAAACACCAAGGCGCACGAAATGCTGTTACCTTCCCACTGAAGTGGTACCTATTTATCTACTTGCAATTTCTTGCTTTCGAACTGCTAGGTTGGCAGGAGCTGGAACTAGAGACGGGAGCTCACTCCGTCATGCAGCACACTCGGGTCTCGAACCGCTGAACTACCGACCTTCCACAGCCTGCAGTTCAGCATCTTAACCACTCAAGCCACCAAAAAAGGAAGCAAAATGGCAGTTGCAACATGAGTGGTATTAATCATAAGTACTGAAATTAAAACTGTAGCTCCTTATTGATGTGCTCTGTGTCTCTCAAGTGTTCTGAATGGCAAAGTAGAATCTGCACATGGGGAAGGCACAAACAATTCCTATATGCAAATCGAGCTCCAAGCAAGTATAACTAAAGCAGACAGCAAGTGTCATCCATCTGAGGGCAGGGAAGTAAACTTTTCGGGCTGAATTCAATGCACCAAGCTGATTGCCCCAGAAAGAAAACACTATTTCATGCTGGCTGAATGAAAATTTCACAAAACAAAAAGCATGGGCAGGGAAAGAAAGAACATCAGTCACAACAAGACAGAAGACTTGACCCCAACCTGATAGTCATGAGTAAGTAAAAGGTAAAGGTTCCCTTGCTCGAAAGCCAGTCTTATCCGACTCTAGGGTTGCGGTGCTCATCTCCGTTTCAAAGCCGAAGAGCCAGCGCTGTCCAAAGACATTTCCGTGGTCATGTGGCTGGCATGACTAAACACCAAGGCGCACGGAACGCTGTTACCTTCCCACTGAAGTGGTACCTATTCATCTACTTGCAATTTCTTGCATGAGTAAGTACCATCCAATAAATTAAAACACTTTTGTATGGGAATCTGGTATACCTGACAGGACAATGGTTTGTGTATGAGAAGACAAAGATAAATTCTTAGCTAATTTATAATAAAACCAGAGTATAGCTGGAGGTATTGTGGCACTGAGATTAAACAAATGAGGTAGGCCCATTTATCCTGGAAGTACAGCAAACCACCTGTACATTCTCTTAACTATTTAGTCCTGTCTTCAAAGTGGTGGTGAGACATGGTCTGTGCCTTGGTCAACAAAAGCTTAATCTTAAATAAAATGGAGATTGTGTTGACACATTCTCTTAACTATTTAGTCCTGTCTTCAAAGTCTCATTTATATACAGAAAGGGCTTGGTGGGAGCTAAGAAGAAGCAAGAGTGTGTAGCCAGAGTGGTGGTGAGACATGGTATGTGCCTTGGTCAACAAAAGCTTAATCTTAAATAAAATGGAGATTGTGTTGACACCTTTCCACAGCTAAGAAGACTGAGACTCAATGCACCATTCTTAGGAATGCCTAGAACCCACAGGGAACTGCGGATGCAACAATTCTCTGTGTAGCTCTTACTGCAGCAGTGAAAGCAGAGGGATTCATGGTGGCCAGTCCACTATCAACCTTCTCCACACACCCCAGAAGGCTTTAAAAATGATAATTGCTATACCCAAGTTTGAAATCCCACTCTGCCATGGGTAACCTACAGCCACTCACACACTCTCAGTCTAACATACCTCACAGGGTTGTTGTGAGGAGAAAATGGAGGAGAGGAGAATGATGTAAGCCGCTTTGGGTCCTCACTGGGGAGAAAGGCAGGGTAGAGATGTCATAGAATCATAGAATCATAGAATTGGAAGGGACCTCCAGGGTCATCTAGTCCAACCCCCTGCACAAGGCAGGAAATTCACAAATACCTCCCCCCTCCACACCCACAGTGACCGCTGTTACCCACCCAGAAGATGACAAAAAACCTCCAGGATTCCTGGCCAAACCAGACTGGAGAAAAATTGCTTCCTGACCCCAAAGTGTCAATCAGCATTTCCCTGGGCATGTAAGTGAGGAACTGCTCTAACTGTCAGGAAGTTCTTCCTAATTGTTACTAATGTTTAGCCAAAAACTCTTCTGATTTAATTTCAATTCGTTGGTTCTGGTCCGACCTTCTGGGGCAACAGAAAACAACTCTGTAACATCCTCTATATGACAGCCCTTCAAGTACTTAAAGATGGTTAACATATCACCTCTCAGTCATCTCCTCTCCAGGCTAAACATACCCAGCTCCTTCAACCTTTCCTCATAGGACTTGGTCTCCAGACCCCTCACCATCTTTGTTGCTCTCCTCTGGACATGTTCCAGCTTGTCTATATCCTTCTTAAATTGCGGTGCCCAAAACTGAACACAGTACTCTAGGTGAGGTCTAACCAGAGCAGAGTAAAGTGGTACCATCACTTTGTGTGATCTTCAAACTATACTTCTGTTCATACAGCCCAAAATCGCATTTGCCTTTTTAACAACCACATCACACTGCTGACTCATGTTCAGTGTATGGTCTACTAAGACCCCTAGATCCTTTTCGCGCATACTACTGCCAAGACAAGTCTCCCCCAACCCGTAATTATGCATTTGATTTTTCATGCCTAAATGCAGAATTTTACATTAATCCCCATTGAAATTCAATTTATTTCTTTTAGCCCAGTTTTGCAGCCTGTCAAGATCATCCTGTATCCTGATTCTGTCTTCTACCATATTTGCTACCCCTCCCAATTTAGTATCATCTGCAAATTTAATAAACATTCTATCTCTTCATCCAAATCACTGATAAAGATGTTGAACAAAACAGGTCCCAGGAGAGATCCTTGAGGCACTCCACTTGTCACTCCTCTCCAAGAAGATGAGGAACCATTCACAAGCACTCTTTGGGTGTGATCTGTCAACCAGTCGCATATTTGTATGTAATATGTGCTGGTAAACTACTTTGCTGACCTTTGATATTAATAAATGTTTATGATTATGATGATAAATAAATAAAACAAGACGGGGACCCGCGATACTCGTGGGGGGGGGAGAAGAGCTCCGTCTCCTCCATCCCCCCAGCTCGATCTCCCCGAGGAGGAGGAGGCGGCGGCGAGGCCGGTCCTCCCCCCCACCTGGCTCCGAGGCGGAGGCGGCGGCGGAGAGGCCGGTCCTTCCCCCCCTTTGCCGGGCGTGGCGGCGGCGAGGCCGGTCCTCCGCCCGCCTGGCTCCGAAGAGGCGGCGGCGGCACGGAGGCGGCGAGGTCATCTACAGAGCGTTTCGTGCGCATGTGCACGGAACGCTCTTGCACTTTCAGAGGGATTTAAACATCCCCCTGAATTTTTTTCTACTTTTAGCATTTTTGTGCACACTTGGGGACTGGCCCACGTGTGCACAAACCTCCCCCTCCCCCCAAGTGCCCCCGGAGCGCCGATTTAGCGATCCGCACTCCAGGGGCAACTTGGCTATTAGATATATAGATATCATTATAGTATTTTAATAGTATAGCAATTACATTGCTATAGCAATTACTGGTGGGTTTTTAAAAAGTTCTCCGGTGGTGCGGGGACAGAGGGTGAAGGCGAGGAAAATGGCACCAACGTGGGCAGGATACAAAAACGGACACCTTCCCATCCACACAGCATGTAATCACTGATTTGATATGATCTTTCCAAAAAGATCATACCAAAGCAGGCTTGGTATGATCAGAGGGTTTGAAATGGACAAGTCTGATGGCTATCAACAAAAGGAGAGGGCTGGGGAGGGGGGCTCCCATAAAGTGTTAAAATGCTCTTGTTGCACAGGTGGAATGATCCCAGCATACTGGGGAACACACCAGGAACCAGCTAAAATGCCCCTGCTAGCTTCCTAAGCACATACTCTGATACATCAACTTGTCATTGCTGTTAGGACAAACCTTTCATATGCAGAAAGTATCCAGCTGAAAGGACACATCTTAGGGCAGAACTATGTGTTACATTTAGTTCAGTGACAATTTTAAAAGACTTCCCCCCCCTTTTCCAAATGCAGCCAATGGGGCTGCCTTACAGAGAAACAGAACAGTGTTAGGTGGGAAGGGACCCTGCTATCTTCCCACTTAAAGACACCACCCATAGGCTGCTTTTATCTCCTCCGAAGAACACGTGCAGGTATCTGTATCTCCCCAACCATGGAAGCCGAAGAGGCCTGGACAGTGTGTGGTGCTTTTCACAGGAAAATGTCAGGGTTAGGCCCTCTCCTGTCAAACTGTCCTCTTCTTTGAAAAAATCAACCCTAACCCCTGCATTTGAAAAAGAAATTCTTTAAATATAATCACAGAATTAAATGTAACATTTAGTTTTCCCCTAATTTAAAACAGAAACTTCTCTTTCCAATATATTCCTGTGATAATCTGAAGTATCACATGCTTGACTCTTCCATCTTGAACAGCAAAATTGCAGTTTTAGTTAATGTATCTCATCACTTCCTTCTCTTGCCTCCAAAGATCTCACACCATTTCACATCAACTGTTCAAGCTCTGCTCCAATATTTCTTGATGCAGTTCCTCATAGTTTAACAATGGTAGGTTCGGAATTCTGACTTCTAATATCTCTTTGAAGTACAACATGGGAGCGTAATATTTAAATCTGCAACAGAGGCTCAACATGATGAATAAGAAGCACTGCCTATTAATTTTTATTCCATTGTCATGACAGTAACAATCCCGATAAATCTGATTAAAAACTAAACCTACTAAAACAGGTTGAAAAAACAAAACTGTAACAAAACCAGCAATCCTGGAACAAAAACTATCATCATTTTTACAGTATTTATTGTTCCATATTTGTTTTTTCTATTTTATTACATTGTAAGCTACTACAAGAATCCTTCAGCTTAGTCAGTAAGATATAAAATGCTGGAAACACATATGTAGATTCCAGATACATGCAGTGGGGAGCTGCTGCATTTGTGTCTAGTTTTTGAGTTTAAGAACATCAAATAAACCTGACATAATACAGGTTAAGGATAATGGGTTTCTACCTCAGTAATACCCAAAAGATGCCTTGCAGGCCAATGAACCTATAAAGTACTGAATATTCCTGGCAGTTTTCCCAAGTGCTTCTTCCTATGGCTGGTTTTAAAGCTGTGCAGGTGCTGAGTAGCCATTTCCACACCTACCAGTCCGAATACTACCATCTCCATGTTAGAATAAAAAGACTAAGGTTATAAAATCACAGAGCTGACAAATCAACTCACATCTCTTCCAGGGGTGCCATCTGTTCCCTTCTCTCCTTGGTCTCCTTTTTCCCCCTAGGTAAAAAAGAAGGTTGTTTTTAAATTCCTGGAAAAACCATTCCTAAGTGGAGAACAATTATGGGGGGAAACTGAACTGTGATGGCCCTTTCAATATGGTGTGTATCTACACAGAGTACAGTATGCCTTGTTTTCCACCCAGGGAGCAGAGGATGCATAGAACCTTGACTCAATTAATACAAAGGAGTTCAGTGAGGCTCTGGATGACACACATGGCAGCCAGAATTAAGCAAGAAAATAAATAAAGCTATAACAAAATTTGCTGGCTACATTATCACAGTTGAGGACAGAGAAAAATATCAGGCATAAAAGAATAACAGCATCAATCCTCACTTTCTATCCGTTGTAAACTTCTTCCAGCCATTGCCTCATTAATCTCAACAGCTTCTGCCCAATTATACTGAGACCAATTAGCGGGTCCAAAATCTGTGGTCTAAATGTCTTCTGGAGTACTCTCAACTCAAACTAATAAATGCCTGGAACTGGACAAAAGCTTTAGACTCAAAGAGCCGCTAATGCAACTGTATATTAAAAAAAAACTTTTTATACAAGAGTTCAACAAATTCCCATCAAAAATAACTATGCAGTAAACAGCCCATGTTTCACACATTGGAGAATAAGCATTGCCAACAGGCCTAGAAAAAATGTCCTGTCTGTCCCTTTACTATAATAGAGGTTTAAAGTACAGAAATGGGCAGCTGAAACTTTTCATGGCAAGGAAGTAAAATAGTATTCCATTAAGCCTCTATTAAAAGGAAAGGGCATTTTTTGTCCAAATAGTTGGCAACCCAGTGGAGAATAAATAACATTGCCGTGAGTTGGCAATAGAATAGCAATTTCTTTACAAAACCAGGGGCTAGCAAGAGGGAGTGCTTAATAATGAATCAAAGTAAAACGCACATGGTTCACTAAACAAGCGCTGGGTCACTGATCTATACCATCGCATCCAAACAAATACAAGTGCTTAGAATGTTTAGAAGTAGAGGCCTAGAGAGCTAACTCTGGCGACTCCTACTGGGGCATGGAGGATGTTCAGAGAAGTAGTTTGATAGCCTGCCTCTGCCTTTCAACCCTGGTATTCTTTGGAAACCTCTCATCCAAACACTTTCCAGGGTCAGCCCTGCTTAGCTTCCGAGATCAGGCGAGATCAGGCTGGCCTGAGCTATCCAGGTCAGAGCTGCATACATCAGTCTTAATAATGTTTGAATATCTTTTTCGGCAAACATTTGCAAGATGGGAATCCTCAGCCTTTAAATGGTCAAAAAGTGGCACAGAACATAAGAAGAGCTCTGCTGGATCAGACCAGTGGTCCATCAAGTCCAGCATCCCATCTCACACAGTGGCCAACCAGTTCCCCTGGAGGTCCAACAGCAGGGCATAGAGGCCAAGGCCTTCCCCTGATGTTGCCTCCTGGCTCTGGGATTCACGCTGGGCGGGGCCACGCCATTTGAGGGGAAAACAAAGAGTTTTCCCCTCAAATGGCTGCCATTTGAGGGGAAAACTCTTTGTTTTCCCCTCAAATGGCGTGGCCCCGCCCAGCGTGTGACGTCACTTCCGGTGACGTCCTGGCAGCGCGCGCGCGCTTCGCGCACGCGCGCACACTTCGCCAAGCAGCTCCCGGACCAAGCGGACGGTCCCCCGCCGGTAAGAAATTAGGAGTTGGCAACCCTACCTTGGGGAGGGAGACTTATAGATTGGATCAAGAAAAGGAGAGCAATAGGTCATTTGGCTGAAATAACTGGACTCACTCCAAAAGCCATTGACCTAGTTGAGATTGAAAGACTGGGGGAATTTGATAAGGTTTGAACGTTTTCTTTTACATTTTCGCTCTAGAAAAATTCCATCCCATTTGATTACGCAAATCAATAGGCTGAATAAGATGGGCATTAGAATCCAAAGACACTTTAGAAATACTGTAAGACAAGAACTTTTCAGTGGCTACAAAATCAAAAAGCAGGAAATGCACAGGCCAGATGGGGAGCCTAACTTTACTTGCAAACATGTATAATAAAAACACGACAGCCTGTTTCTTTACTATAAAGCAGGACAGGGAAAGGATGATTTGGAATGGAGAGGTTATGAGAAGGGGTGTTTAATCCAGCCCATACCTCCCCTCCTTTTTTTGCCAAAAATCACTCCCCCCGCCCCCGCATACACACTAGCTACTCTTCTCTCTCTGGGAGTTTTAATTATTTTTTTAATGAATGTATGGCTGTAATCCTGTTTGTGGAGAAACCAGGATAGAGGTCCCGTGGAAAAATGATGGATTTGGGAAGCATTAAGTGCCTTCTTCCCTGCCACTTCTCTTATTCAAATTTCCTCTCTAGGATGTTTGGTAACCAGGAAGAGAGATTTTGGTGTTTATACACACTCACATGTATTGTTATCATTTGCACAGCACAGTCTCCCTATGAACAGCAGTACCCCTAGTAAACCAATTTTTAATTAATCCCAGCACGTTCTCTATTTTATAATGATTTGATCAAAAAGTGTTGACTAAGCAAAGACATATACCTACGAAGAACATTATGCATTATTAAATAGCCACATTGTTGATTACTGCCACTCTTCAAATGGGAACCAAACCAATACCAGGGTACACGGTGTGAAGATACAGAAACAATATAACCAAAGCACTGCATATAGGCTATTAAGTCAACTACTGACTATTTTTGAAAATTTACCAAATGAGCTGTATAGATCTTTTAAGCTTAAATAAAGTATTAAAACCTCTGCTGTGTGTAATTAGTTATATTAAATACTCATGTTCAACATTAATATCTATACATGAAAAATTAAACTGTACACAAAACAACTGAATAATGTACAGAAAACTCTATAATCTCAAACTATAAAGACAGTCATGTGTTTTATACATAATACAAATAAATTCAGAAAAAAATGAAAATAAATAACAACTGAAAATGAGGAAGAACTATAAGATACGGGCAGCCGGTTAACAATCCCGTTTCAAAGAATATCTTCATCAAGTCTGAAGGAAGTTAGTGGTTCTGAAACTTCATTAAATAAATAAGTTGCAAACTAGCAGAAAAGGTCTAAAACAAAACATACAAATGTTATAATAGAAATGTGACTTACATTAATAACCTGTAGTAAAAACTATACCAAAAAAACTTACCAAGCCTACTAGAATGAATTACATTAGAAGTCAGAATTGGAACATTGCCATGTATAAATAAGAAGAAGAGTTTCTACCACACTGCAAGTCTAAGGAAGAAATTTGACTTACACAGAGGTGATCTTTGTAATCCCATTGGCATTCCAGCAGTGCTGTTTTATATATAAGGTTGGGCATGGTTTAATTTTCAAGTAGATCACAAGAAGGCCAACTCAGAACTAAAAGTTCAGGTTTGCTAGGTAGTAAGAATAAATGTACAGCACAAGAGAGGATGGTGACATGACCAAGGGAGACCTGCTCTGAACATACACCATGGAGCTCTACAGATAGAAGTTTGAGTTCTATCCTGCTACTGTATTGCCTTTGGCCAGGCATACACATGGGGAAGGAGACATGGCCACTACAGCCACACTAACCACATGCCTCTGCAGCTCACTTAGCAGAGGCAGTGTACAAGGCCTCCCACACACAAGGTTGGAATCTTAGGGCAGAAGGTGCTGAGAAGAGCCAATCTTTTGCTAGGCAAGAGGGGTGCAGACACTAGTACACCAACAAGGGTGTTGCACAGTCTCAGGAAGCATTGTGGTCATCTCCTCAATCATCTCCTGTCATCTCCACTGGAGAAAGGCACCTATGTAGAAAACTGGCCATGCATTCAATTCCTACCCATGAGGTTGCTTAGAAGAAGGCGTACACTTTAAACAGGGAAATCAACACCCAAACAGAAAGAAGAGGTCATACTAGAACTCACACTTCACACACTTGGGAGCAGTCCTCTGACCACACACTCAACTGTAATCATACCATAACACGACACATCATTGATTTGTGTGTGTGTGTGTGTAAAGTGCTGTCAAGCTGCAGCCAACTTATGGCAATCCCAAAGGGTTTTCAAGGCAACTGAGTAAGTAGAGTTGGTTTGCCATTGCCTTCCTCTGCAAAGTCTTCCTTGATGTTCTCCCATCCAAGTACGGACCTGCTTAGCTTCTGAGATCTGATATCAATTTATTAGTACAATAACTGACCAAATACGTAAAAGAACCGAAAAGACATCAGCCGGTAAAACAGTAAAATGCATACAGATGCTATCCAGAATATCAAACATTAAAATGTTAGGAATAAAATTAAAATATCTCTCCCTTATAATAAAAGAGTTTTGGGTGCCAAAGTTCTAAAATGCACTCCTTTAGTGTTAGGCCGAAAAAACTGCCACTCGGAAGACACTGGCTGGGTTCATTGGCTGCTTTGTGCAGTCCCGGCCAGCGTTCCAAGGTCATTTACATATGGAAGCTGATTGGACTACACTCCATTCCACACCTGAAACTCACCCCCCCCCCCCCCAAGGGCGTGGGGATTTTTAGTTGGAAATTTTTTCCCCCCCCCCCGCAAGGCAGTTGGAATTTTCAGTTGGAAGAGCAGAATGATGTCAGCTGCTCCCTAGGCAGAGGCTGTGTGTGTGTGTGTGGGGGGTGTGTGTAAAACTTAAGACAGACAGGCAGATAGGGTTGCCAACTCCAGGTTGGAAACTTCCAGGATATTTTAGGGATGAAGCCTGCTGAGGGTGGGATTTGAGGAGGAGGAGGAAGAGGGGGACCTCAGACAGATACAATGCCATGCTGCCCACACTCCAGACAAGCTGTTGCCAGTCTCCAGGTGACAGCTGGAGAGATCTTAAAGCTTTGGTGCTACTTCAAAGTTCCCCAGGAGCCCAAAACAGAGAAGTGTTTTGGAAAATCTTGAGGAATTGTTTGGTGCATTTACGATGGGGCTCCTGGGGAACTATTGTTGCCAATCTTGGCCCAGCAGCCATCAAACCATTCTCTTCAACCCCCTGCTGTGCAGCTGACTTCCCCCTAGGGTTGCCAATCTCCAGGTGGGACCTGGAGATCTCCCACTGCTACAATTGATCTCCAGATGACAGAGATCAGTTCCCCTGGAGAAAATGGATGCTTTGGAGGGTAGACCCTATGACATTATACCTGCTGAGTCCTTCCGCCCCCCCCCCGCCCAATGCTGCCCTCTACAGAATCCACCCCCAAACCTCCAGGTATTTCCCTCCTTAGAGCTGGCAACCCTACATTCCCCTCAGTGCCTGTTGGGAGTGGGTGGTGGGGGAGGGGAAGGGAGTGGGTGACCAGAGGCTTCTGCCCCCTGTCCCCGGTCCTGGAGGGGGGGGGGGGGTGGAAACGGACCCGGCAGCCGGAGGCTTGCACCTCCAGTCGCCGGCCCTGGAGTGAGTGGGGTTGGGGGGGGGGAAACGGACCCTGCGGCCGGATGTCGAGGGGGGGGGTGGAAACGGACCCGGCGGCCGGAGGCTTGCACCTCCAGTCGCCGGCCCTGGAGTGGGTGGGGTTGGGTGGGGGGAAACGGACCCTGCG
>NW_015173142.1:765994-781624 GCF_001447785.1 Gekko japonicus | reverse complement strand
TTCCTTAAATAAATTGGTTTTGCAAGGTGGGAATTGGTTGGAATAGGAATAGCCATTTTGGAAGTATATTCATTTTAATTGTTGCAATGCGTCCCATCAAAGATATCTGTAGATCTTTCCATTTCTCTAAATCCTGTTTTGTCTTCCTCAACAATTCTTTGTAATTATTCTCTTGTAATGAACTACATTTATTTGTTATTGTAATTCCTAAATATTTTATTTTCTTCCGTAATTGAAAGCTTGAAATTTCTCGTAGTTGAGTTGCCCATTCCTCTCAGAGTGGAGCATCCTGACTGAAACCCAGCCTGTTCTTCTCTAAAGATCTTATTTTGCTCAATCCATTCACTCAGTTTCCCCTTCAGATGACTAGCGTATAGTTTACTTAACATACTTAGAAGGCTAATTGGTCTATAATTATTTGGATCCTTATTATTGCCTTTTTTATGGATAGGTACTATCACTCCAATCTCCCACCCTTTAGGGATTCTCGCTGTTCTGTCTATTGCTGTAAATAGTTTAGCAGAGTAGAGGAGCCCACCAATCTATATTTTTCTTAATTAATTCTGCAGGTATTAAATCCAACCCTGGTGCTTTGTTTGGTTTCAAAGTATCTACCAGGGACCTCACTTCGGAGGTTTCAACTGGTAGCCAGTCTGGGGTATCACTCAGATCATCCAGTGAGGATGTCATCTCCTCAGTAATTCCATATAATTCTTTATAATGCCTTACCCAAACGTCTGGTAAAACAGCATTAGGGAACTGAGGAAAGACTCTGTTAGGATTAAATGTCACTAATCTCCAGAAAAGTGAAGGGTTTTTTTTAATTTTACTGCCTGACTGAGTTGCAACCAAGCTAGATCCCTTGCCTCTTTTTTCCCTCTGTTAAGTATCTTATGGTATTTTTGCTTCTGCATTTTCAGTTGTTCTTCATTAACTATCTCAGGGGCAGTTCTATAACTCAGATAGATAGCATTGAGATCTTTTTTGGCCTGTTCACATTCCTTATCGAACCATCCATTGTTCTTTTTCCTATACTTACCTTTGATAGTGTCAGGAAGCTGTTTATCTAATGAAAGCTGTAATTGTTTGCTAACTCTGCATAGACCTAGTCCATACATATTCTCAATGTCCTGTTCATGGTATGAGTGTAACTGGCCCTAAGAGGTACAGCTGTATCATTGCTGTGCAAAGCAAACATATACGTACTAATGAAGGAATGGATGATACAACCAAATAATGCAGTTTCAGTATTTTCTTATTTGAATATTCTGAACATAACAATATTTGCCATGCAGTCAGGTAGAAGGATGTACCACTGGGACTTGAAATCAATGGGGAAATTTTACAAACAGATTTGACAAGCACCTGTCTTCACTCTGACCAGCAGATGAGCCATATGGCATTTAAGGTCACTTCCAGGCTTAAATTCTATAATTAGCCTTGTATTTTCATGGTTGCCAGTTTGCAACTCTATATAAATTGAATCCAGATAATAGTAATGCTCAGTCATTTCCCATTTCCCCTCCAGATGTTTGAATTTAGCAAACTGGAACACTGAGCAGAAGACACAGGCCTTTAGGCCTTTGTTCTGGTTTGCACGCAGAGATCTGGTATGAAGGCTATCCAGCTTTGAGGTATTCTCTGGTTGTATTTGAGCTGACTGAACTAGAGTGCTTCGAGGATTACTTGAAGTATTTGCTAATACTATTGTATTAAGTGTGGGGGGGCAGCAAATGAAAAAAAGCAGAATAAAAATAAATGGGGAGGTAGACATCTACCTAATCTGCATAACAGATTTATCTTCCTCCCCCACAACACAGACACCATGCAATCCTACTCATCTCTTTCCCCTGAGAACAGGAATATCAAGGTGGGAATATGTTCCATCTCCTCTTTCCAGAACTGAAATATTGGAGAGGGGCATAAAATGCCCAGAGGGATGGTGTGACAGAACTGTCCCTGATTAGTAGCAAGTAGGGAAAATAAGAGAAGCGAAAGTTACTCAGTCAATATTTATTACTATTTGAAATCTGATTTCTGATTCGATGTTTCCTTAGCAGGATAACTTTGGAGACCTTACAAGAAAAAGAAACCAGCCAATGCACTTTTCTTTTTCAAGTTAAGTGAACAATCTTTTCCTGTCAGCTGTTGACAAATGGCATTGCTTTCACAGAATGTATTTTTAAAGATATCAACATTTTCTGCAGCTTCGGCAGACTGCTGCTATTGTTATTTAGAGACTAACTGATGCTGTCCAGTGATTACAACAGTGTCAGATGTGTGATGGACTGCGAAGCCTGTATTGCAAAGTCTGAGTCTTTCAAGCTCCTGTCCCAGAACGTGTTTGCAGAAATATTGTGCTGTCTCTGACTCTCTGTTAACATTTTCTCTCAAGTTATTTCATTTACATTTTTACCCCACCTTTTCTCTATGAAACTCAGGACAGCATGCATGGCTTTACCCTCCACAGACACCATTTTGTCTTTTACAAAGTGGCCAGATTGATTTTTTTCCATGAGAAATATTGACTGGCCCAAGGTCAGCTAGTGAGTGACATGTTAGTGCAAGTATTTTAAATGTGGGTCTCCGAAGTCTAAGACCACTGTCCACTACAGCCAGTCACACTGGATAACAGTCAGCCTGCATAGGGGATTCCTTGGACTGACTCAGATACCCATAAAAGCAATTGAAAGGAGCAAAATTGCATGAATAAGTATCACTATGGGGCATCCACCGCTCAACAAAAGTAATATGGGGTCATTTATCACCCAGGTCTGTTTATACAGTTGGTTTGCATTGCCCAAGGTCAACTGCTTTCATGTGCCACAAAGGTGAGGCTCTGTGCAATTGGACAACTACTGATGTATGTTTGAGTATGGCTGAAAGCAAATTGTACATTTCAAACAATTGTGCATTAAAGCAAATATAGCAGCAAGCCCATTACAAAACCAAACCTGGTTTAAATAATCTGTGAAATGTCATGAAAATATACAAGCAAACAAGTTCTTGTAATTAACTATCTTGTTGATAAACTATTTTCTAAAGCTAGAATCCTTGTGAGAAAGCCTCATTGAACACAGAGGTCCTTAGTTCCAAGTAATCATGCATAGAATTAAGCTGATGTTTCTGTTTTCACAATTTGAAATTCATTTGTAACTGCACCTTTTGATTGCATCTGTCATCCTCTCTCTAGCATCACACACAACGTATACTCAGACAGGGTCGGATCTACATTTTTGGGGCCCTGAAGCTTGAACTGTTATGGGGGCCCCTTTGCAACCAGCAACAATAGGGCAGCATCCAACAAGGTCCAAAGGGCTGTGCTGACCTTGCAAGGATCTCAAGGCTCAAATGGCAGAGAACAGGATGTTGGGGTGGAGCCTTTGAAAATGGGCCATACAGTGAACCCCTTCCCACCAGCAAGAACGTCTGGGCAACTGCTGTTATCTTCTTCAGTGGGGTTATTCCATGGCAGAGCACCACATTTTTTAAAAAACCCCACTACATCTCAGATTTTGATTAAAATTGATGTACTTGTTTATCTTACATGTCAAAGTCACTTGTATGAATAACAATTTCCTAGGCTATGCCTTATAGTTTTCAGGTTATGGGGAATGAAAATTAGGGAAATGTATACATGCATGCTGCATCATAGAATGATGAAATAAAACATAGCAAAGACCACAGTTAATATATTTTATTTTAGACACCTATGAGAATACATACTACATGAAGCACATTTTACAAAATACCCTTTTTTCTGTTTTTTCTAGCAACATACTCACATACAGTTTTGTCATATGAGAGCTTCCTTGCAATGTAATTTTCTATAGACAATATGCATAAAAAAATTAAGCGCTCTTCAGTCATGGTAGATCAAAATTTGTTCTTTATAAAGGAAAGCTTTGAGAAATTCCTTTCTGCTTCACAGCTTGTGATAGGCATTGTCAAGTACAGCTTAAGCACAGTAGTAATATTAGGGAACACTTCAGTCAGGTGTTGGTCATAAATAAGCTGAAGAACTTCTGTGCATTGCATTTTAGATGGTGTGTTTTCTTCTGTATTCTGGGATTTCCTCAGGTGTAAATATTCTTTGAACTGGTAACACTCATTTACTAATTTATGGACAATATCATCTTTGTAATGCAATATTATAAGTTTAATTGTCAAGGTACTCTGTGGCCCCCTGTCACCATGCTGCTGCTGTCATTCTTCCTCCTTCTGGCCTGCGGGAGGGGTGGGGTGGCCTGTTCAGAGAGTCCCTGGATGTTAGGGGGAGGCTTGGGAGGATGGGGGTCCAAAAGGGTAAGGAAAAAGGGGCCTCAGCCCAAAAGTCCTTTGGGGAGGTTACTTCACCTCCCAGCCCCTCGGGATCCATCTCAGCACTCTCGTTCTCTTTTATTCCACTCTCACGGCTCCCTCCTCCTCATCGACCCTCTCCTGCTCCCTTTTATAGCCCCCTTCACTCCCGAGCCACCCCACCTGTTAGCTCCACCTCCCTTCAAAGGGAAAGATGCTGCTCCACCCTTGTCCATCCCTGCCTT
Source organism: Gekko japonicus (assembly GCF_001447785.1). Classification (NCBI taxonomy): domain Eukaryota; kingdom Metazoa; phylum Chordata; class Lepidosauria; order Squamata; family Gekkonidae; genus Gekko; species Gekko japonicus. The sequence goes on along the minus strand of NW_015173142.1, from coordinate 777,080 downwards.
TCCTTGTGTGCCCAACAGGTGCACTGCCGGGCCCCCATCAGAGTTCCTTGGTGCTTCTCCCTCCCACCCATCTGACAGCCTTGGGTCTCTGCCACCCAGGCTCGCCACAGCTGGAGCCCCACCCAACCCCCATGGCTTCTGGCGTTCCTGGGTGCAGGCCTGCCCTCGGCCTCCATCGTCGTGGCACCCTGGCCCGGGTGCTCCTCCCCGGCACTATGGGCCTGGGCCCTCTCCCCTGTCAGGCATCTCTTCTGCCAGCCTCCCTGCTGCTGCCTCGCCGCTGTCACTGCCAGTCCTCCTGGTGCTGCCACAGCCCTTGGTGAGTGATGGGTGGGAAGGGCTGTTTGATGAGGGGCACTTGTGCTCGCAGGCCTCTGTCTCTCGGTCATCCCACTGGGAGTCCTGAAGAGGACCGGGGCATTAATATTGTCCTCATCAATTTCAGGATTGATCACCAATTCTGAGAGGAGCTTGAACCTTTTCACAATCTGCTCATATGGGTCAATCCTCTTGCCTAACTGGGTTACCAAGCAGTCATAGAGTTGATTTAGAACTTCGATCCTAAATTTTTCAGCTCCTTTCAAAGAAACCCTTCCACTTGTTCCATCTGAAAATTTCTTTGTAACCATGCATTTGGAAGCATCAGAATAACTTGAGATAATATCTTCACACAAACCTTTTGCTTCTGATTCATAGTGTACAGTCCGGTCAGCTGGATTTTCTCAGAGTTAGCAAATGAAAGTAAAGATAACAGCGGGAAGATAACCTCCAAATACATCAAAACCAGGAGTTTTGAGTTTCTTGCTTGTTTTGTTGAAATGCTCAATAACTTCTTCTGAAACAACTGTTAGCATATTCCAACTTTACCAGCTTGTGGTATAAATTCTTTGCATCTTGTTTACATTCTGGCTTCCCTTCTGAGTCTTCAAAAATATGTTTGTGAGTTTGTAAAATACTTGTATATCCATTTTTAATTGCCTGGACTGCTTCATATTGTGCAGACCATCTAGTTACACTTAAGCTCTTTAGGGGAAAATCTAGATTGCCATGTGTTTAAAATTTCCCATCTTCGTGGAGATCCAGAAAAGAAAACATACAGCTCCTGCAATATGCCAAAAAAACAACTTCAGGCACAGTAGACACTGCATTTACTCCAACAAGGTTGAGTGAATGGGGTGGACATGGTACATAGTCTGCATACCTCTTCATGTTTTTAAAGAGGGCTGGCACCCCTTTATCTGAGCCCTTCATGTTAGATGCATTATTGTGGGACTGACCATGGATTTTTTCAACTGACAGCTTATGTTTGCCCAGAACTTCTTGTATTTTGTTGAACAAGGTCATGAATGAATGGTTTTCTACTGGTATAAATGTTAAAAATCTCTCACAAGGTTTTCCATTATAGCAGTATTGAACCACAATTACCAGCTGGTCAAAATGTGTCAGGTCAGGCATAGCGTCAACAATAACAGAGTAGTATTTGGTGTCTAGATCATTGATTTGAGTCACAATTTCATCTTGCACATGTTTCCCCATGATTTCTATCAATTCTTCATACACGGTTTTGGATTGGTGAGTAATATTTACTTTTTCATTTTTACATTTCTCAAGATGTTTATGTAAAAATGGGTCAAACTCTGCAATAAGTTTGGGGAGCCGGTTACAGCACAGTGAGAATGTCTGGGACTTGCTCCCAAGAATTGGCCGGATTGCCGGGTCTTTAGTGGAGCTTAAGGGCTCTCAAGCTCCTTTGGGTTTCCCGGAGAGAAGCCCATAGCAGGGGACTTGATCCAGACCCCCCGCAAGTGGCGGCATGTGGGTGAGAGTCCAGGATCGCCCTGAAGCAGGACCCAGGCAAGAGCATCCATGGCAACCATGGATGTGCAGCTGTAGCTGCCGGGACGAGTGGGAAATCAGTGTACCTCCTACAAGTAATCAAAGAAGACTCTGAACACCGTAACTATAAATGCAATAAGACTAAAGAATCCTCTACTTGACTTTAAGCCCTTTAAACCTTTTAAACACCAACATAAGAAAATGGAGGGATGAAGAGCTTTTCCTCTTCCTCCCCTCTTCTTTCTGCAGTGGCTTGGAAGAGAAATTAAAAGAGAGCTATTAACTTGGGTTAAAGGAGAGAGAACAGTGAATGTCTGAGAATTACCCAACAGATTCCTAAACTTTGCAAGACTCTATTGTGGATTATAATACTGATATATTTGGGAAATTTTATTTTTTCTTCTCTTAGATTAATTTTTATTTTATTGAAGCTTCCTCACTCTTGGATCTATAATATAATCACTTGGCTGGTTGGACCTTATTGTGGATTACTGTATTGTCATACTTGGAAAATTTTCCTTTTCTTGGATTAATTTTTATTTTATTTTATGGAAGTTCCTGATTTGTTTAATTTATAATATACCCAATTGGAATTATATGAAGATCTTATTAAAAAGATTACAACTAAATAAATTTAATACTATTTGGATTATAAACTAAAACAATTATCCACTCCTTGCCTTAAGAGAAGAAAGAAGGATTTAAAAGATTGCTTGAACTTCACTTTCAAAGCTTCATCTTTCCATAATACAAGCTGCAAATCTGGTAGTGTTGTGTCTGTGTATGCTGCTGTTATTAAAAGTACACTGTGTTCTAACTGTAATGTAAACAGGTGATAATTTTCTTTGTGGTATTGGGAGAAACTTTGTTTTATGTAGTTATAATAATGTTATGTAAATATAGAAAGCTGGTTGACTTTAAAGGCTATATTAAAAGAAGATTAAGAAACTCTTAACATGGCTAGCGGTTTAGATTTAAAAAAAGCCTCCTGGTAGCTCCCCAAGAATAGCCAAATCTGTAAGTGCCAAGGTGGCACAAGTTACATTAAAGGATCTGGAATCTTTAATACAGGAATAAGCGGCATCAACTGTCAAAGCAGAAGTAACAGCAGCTGTTCAAAGTGCAGTAACAGCAGCCATGGAACCCATGCAGATTAAATTAGATTTACTTGTGAAACAAATGACGCTTCAAATGGAAGAAGTTCAGAAGCAACTTAAAGAGAATAAACAAGAAATTCTTGACTTGACCAAAGCTACAAGTAAGGTGGAAAATACATCAGAGGAAATGGAGCTTAAGCTAGAAGTAATAAACTCTCATAATAAGAAGTAATAAGCTCTCATAAAATTAGAATTGGACAAGGCAGCCTACATTTTAAAATGTCAAAATATCCCAGAGAAGAAAGATGAAGATATAAAAACTGAGATGGCACAGACTTCGGTCAAATATATGGGTACAGAAAACATAGATGAAGTCTATAATGAAACTGACACGACCTACAGAATGAACACAGCATATGCAAAAAGAAATAATATCCCTAGAGAGTTACATGTAAGATTTCACAAAAGAATAATAAGAGATGAAATTCTTAAAGCAGCAAATGAAACTTCTCTCCAAATAGAAGATACAGAAATAAAATTTTTAAAAGAAATTCAATGGAGAGTGAGGGAGAAAAGAATACATAGAACTTACCAGCATTTTGAAGAAAAATGGGATCACATATAGATGGTTACTTCCAGAAGGTATCCTCTTTACATACAAGGGGGAAAGGTACAGAATTAAGTCAACTTTCAAGGCAGAAGACTTTATTAAAACTCATTGAGAAGATTTGGGAACTGAGGAGGAGAATCAGGAGACTACAGAAGAGGAGGATCAGGATCTACAAGGAACATCAGGGACAACCAGAAAAACCAAAACAACTAGGAAAAAAGTAAAGATTCCAGCATCACAAATAGTCACAAGACACAAGAGTAAAAATGACACACAACCTCAAGATGGATAGAAGAAAAATGAAGATAATTTCAATAAACGTTAATGGACTGAATGCACCTCAAAAAAGAAGACAGATGTTTCAACAACTAAAAAAGATGCAATTGGATGTTATATGCTTACAAGAGACTCACATAAAACATTCGGACCAAAAATATTTGGAAGTCAAAAAACTTGGAAAAGTTTTTATTTCTTCAGATAAGGAAAAGAAGAAAAGAGGTGTAATTACATATGTGAAAGAATACCTAAACCCTGAGCTGTTGTATAACTCTGAAGATGGCAGAATCTTGATAATTCAAATACAAAGACAAGGTAAAATAACCTTGATTGTGAATATATATGCGCCTAACCAGCACCAGGAAAATTTTTACAAACTTATGCAAGAACTTATTTCAAAACAAAACTCTGACAAGATATGTTTGATTGGAGACTACAATGCAGTTTCTGATAGACTGGAAAACAAAAACAAGGCAAAAACAAGGCAATGAACTCCCCAACTCTTTTTTACAATTGAAAAAAGAACATAATTTGGTGGATTCCTGGAAAGTGAGAAATCCAAATTAAAATGACTACACTTTTTATTCAACAAGACAACAAGTCAGAAGTCATGGTCAAGAATAGATATGTGTTGGATCTCAACAACAATTATAAATTACCTATTAAAAGCAGAAATACGGACTTCCTGTTCTGGTCTCGGTGACTGAGTATGTGTGCAGAGGAGCTCCGCTCACCCAGACTGTTCCTATAGCCTTCTATTTTTCTTTTTTCCACCTTCACAAGTGCTCTCCAGTAGAGAGAGCACTGGCAAGGAACTTTACCCAATACTGAAGACGAGTGGCGGCTCTCTCGAGTTTTTTTTGGGGGGGAGGTAATGTTCCGAAGCAGGAGGTTAGAAAGGACGCCCAGTGATTTACACTGTGCACAAGCTGAAACCAGGAGAAGTAAGGAGACCAGACCACACAAAGGGATATATAAAGACCAAAAGGTAATGTCTTTGCTCAACAATAAATACAGAAATACTTAGAGGGGAAAAGAGAGACCTGGCTTGTTGGTAACCTACTCATTTCTTTATTAGACGTATAACCTTTTTTTTGGCCCCCCGTAGGGGATTTTTTTCTTTGCATTTTCTAAAAACTACAATGAAATTAGGGAGGGAATCTAATACTATAAGAGAGAGAAAATAAAACCCACTAATAACCCAAGAGTTGGAGGTCATACATTGCTTATAAAAGTATTAGCTAAACAATATAAAAATTGCTTTTCTTGACATTGAGAGTGGTTAATCATCGTCATCAATTATGTTAATAAACCATCAAGTCTGATTATATAGAGAGCATTACAGGAGAATCGCTAATTCACTCAAAAACAAATTTCAGAGAACAGTGGTGTGACCGAGACCTGGGTGTGGGAGGGGGAGACGGTGGCTCTCTCCCAGCTTGCCCCACTGGGTTTCTTGGTCCTTCACCAATCACAGACTAGGGGGCGGGGGGAGTGGCTATCTTCATTTGGGAAGCTTACTCCTTCAGGGCGCTCCCGTTCGTGGAGATCATGGGCTTGGAGTGTGTCGGTCTGATGCTGGAGGCTGAGGAGAGTTTGGCGATCTGGTGGAAAGGCATCATGGCTGTGCTAGGTGGCATAGGGAGCACGAGCGATGAGGACAGCGACGGGCCTTCACCGAGCTCCTGTGAAGCTTATAACCTTGAATAAAACTTTGTTGGTCTTAAAGGTGCCACTGGACTCGAAAGATGAGAAAGTTATTGTCTTCTCAACTGATATATAAATTCAAAAGTTAAAAATCTACATTCCATGAATTTCTTTAGAGAAGAGTCGATGAAATGGTGCAACAGCACCCAATCCAGCACATTTTCAGTTTCACTCCATATATAACAGGAATTCAAAAGTTAAAAATCTACATTCCATGGATTTCTTTAGAGAAGAGTCAATGAAATGGTGCAACAGCACCATATATAACAGTATATAACAGTAAGAGAAGTAGAGCAAACAAGCTGTGTTTACACGTATCACAAACAAACCAAATTTTGATATGATGCCTAAAAGCAGCCTATTTCATTGTTCCCTGTATTGTACTGCCCCCTTCCCTTCCCTTCAAAAACATTTTATGGTCACATATTTATTATTACTTTATATGGAGAAAGGTGATATTTTTCATTTTATTTTATTTTTATTTATTGTTTGATTTACATCCCACCCTCCCTGCCAGGAATCTAGGAATTTATTTAGCAAATGAACTGAAAAATACAGAAAATGCAAAGTAAGGCATCTGTCATTTGCTCTGATAGCAGATAGTTAAAAAACAAACAAGCCCCCTGTTAAGTTGAGCCTCTTTCTACAAGGGAAAAAGTGATTCCTTTATCAGATATTGTTCCCCGTGTGAAGGGGGAGGGCTGCAAGCCCCACCCCCTTTGGATTATTCTGGGCTGTCACTTAATACCCCTAGGGTTACTACCCTCCAAGGGGGGGCCTGGAGTTCTTCTGGGTAGTCAAACTGCAGGGATCAGGTCCCCTGGAGAAAATGGCTGTTTTGGAGAATGGACTTTATGGCATTATACCCAGCTGAGGTCCCTGCCATCTCAGATGCCCAGGAATTTCCCAATCTGAAACTGGCAATCCTGCTAAATTTGAAATAATAGAAAGTATGCTGAACTTTTAGCTAGTGACTGTTCAAGTCTTATAGCCAGCTCAGCAAAATTCCAACACTGAAAGGCCACACTAATTAGGATTATCTTTTGGCTTTCTTTCAAAACTGCCTGTATCTGCTGTTGCTTGTATTTTCTCTGCATATTTATCAATAAAATACCTTTTTATTATTTAAATGCTTGGAATTGCTATAGTCTTGAAAGCTCAATAATACTACCATCTGCCTAGGTACTCAAGTAACATTATTAGAAGAATGGGTACGGGGTGATGGAAACCACCTTCCCCCAGAGCGACTGGGTTCTTTTATCTGCACCAAGGGTATAGCCACCCTTCCGGTGAGCAATCCCTACCTTGGACAAAGAATAACCTATAGAGGTTGGTGACCATGAAATAAGTCTGTGGTTAATACCCCCCCCCCCCCCCGAGGAGATTTCGTAGTCAGAACACACAAGACCCTTTGTAATTTGAGATGTTTCAATTTTCCAAGGTGAGCAACTTATTTTCCTTTTAAAACATGTTTGTATTCAAATACATTCCAGCTGCTTCCTTTTAAAAGAAAGTTTTGCTCAGTTTGTAAGTGGCAATATCATTATCTTTTACAGAACTCAAAGCATCCAGCAATTCTTATAATAATTTGGGCAACCCCCCAAAGCCTTGCTGATTCTGCTTCCAATGCCACATAATTATTAGTATCACTAGCTGCACATTTTTTGAAGTCTACTGTACAGTGAAGGAAACCCAAACTGATTGACTGTAGCCAGAGTGGCAGCAGCAGCTGGAGTCAAGACCTGTCCAAATAAAATGCAACTGTAAGTCATCAGGATGTTCTAGCACAGCTGCTGGGGAGCCATTTTAAACCATTAAAAGGGGACTGCAGAATTATTTAAAAATACAAAACTTGCTTCATGTATCTCACAGCTGTTAGCAATAACAGATGCAGACTCCAGTGTTCCCTCTAAGGTGAGTTAGTGTGAGCTAGCTCACATTTTTTTAGCCTCCAGCTCACACATTTTTGTCTAATCTCAGGAAAGATGGCTCCAGAGCAAACCAATTTATGCAGATAGCCAAATCGCTCACTCACATCTTTAATGCCAGCAGCTCACAAAGAAGATTTTTTGCTCACAAGACTCAACAGCTTAGAGGGAACACTGGCAGACTCTCTCCTTCCCTTTCCTATTGTGTCAGTTGTGTTCCTAAAGGGACTTTTTCTAATTTATTGTGTGTTGTAAACTATATACTGGGAAACTACGTATTTTAAAGAGTCAGATATACCTGGAGTCAACAGAAGAGTAAATTGAAACATGGCAAGCCATGTTCTCAAAAGCAGCTTATGACGGTACACAATTCGGCTCCCCTCTGACCACGGAGCCAACAATGGCTGCGGGATCCCTGTGATGCCCAGTATTGCAGCATTCAGTGCAGGGTGGAGCAGGCAGGTACTTAAGGCCAGCTCTGCCCTGTCCTTCTTCTTTTGCCGTGTGCTCGAAGCTGGAGGGAGCACCTATAGCTGTTGTTAGGAGGACCACGGCCCACGTGGTGACTCATGCAGAGAGGCTTCGTGGCAGTGTGGGAGGCCAGCAGCTGCCAGATTTCCATTTGTACAAGCCTGGGGGTGGTTCTGGGAGGAGGCCACTGCCTGCTAGATAGCCATAGTGATGGCACTGGCCCCCAAAGGAGCTGGGCAGTTGTTGTACAAGCACAGGGTAATTCTTGGATGGGGCCATGGCCTGCTTGACAGTTGTGGCAGTGGTACTAGCCTCCAGGGAGCTTGATGGCCGTGTCTTCATGCCCAGGGGGTAGCAGTGGTGCAAGGTCTCCTGTTCATGCCTGGGAGGGGGCAGTTTAACTTCAGGCCCGCAGCTTGAGCAGTGCTGGCAGACACCGGATCAGACCTGGGGGAGCTGATGGTTCTGAGTTTGGTGAGCCAGCTTGGTGTAGTGGTTAAGTGCACAGACTCTGAGCTGGGAGAACTGGGTTTGATTCCCCACTCCTCCACTTGCAGCTGCTGGATGACCTTGGGCAAGCCATAGTTCTGACAAGAGCTGTCCTTGAAAGGGCAGTTCTTGAAAGAGCTCTCTCAGCCCCATCTAACTCACAGGATGTCTGTTTTGGGGAGGGGAAGGAATTTGTAAGCCACTTTGAGACTCTGAGTGAAGGGTGGGGTATAAATCCAATCTCTTCTCTTTTTCTTCCTGGCCATCTCCAGTGGAAAGGTTTGGGGGTAGGTGCGGTGAATGACTTCAGGCCCTGGCGAGCTGCTGCTAGCCCAAGAAGACCTGGTGACCATGGAGCCAAGTGTCTAATTCAGTATAGGGCAGCTTCATATCTGGGGGGCTTGCCTGTAAGGATTGATTGGCTTGGGGTTGTCTATCAAGCCTTGAGCTTAGTAGCTTGGGGCTGAGAAAGGGGCAGGTGCACTCAAAGGGCAAGCAGATGGCACGGAGTGCAGCCCCAAAGTAGGAGAATGGACAGGCCAGAGGCGCTTGAGCAGAGTATGCATAGGCCTCTGGCCCCCACCAAGGTAGCAGGGGGGGGGCAGTAGACCTGGATTCCAGAGAACAGGTCTATCCTCCCACTATATTGGTAGACCTGGCCTCTGGAGAACAGGTCTACCCACCCCAGTCCACTATATTGGTAGACCTGGCCTTGGACCGTCACCATGCACCTAGCCTTAGAAATCATGCCAGCATGGGGGGGGGGGCTCTTGCAGTCTTTGGGGTTTGGGTTTTTTGTGTGAAATATGACAAATTTACAGGTCAAGCATAACAGAGGTGGTTCCAGTTTTGGTGATCGCCATGGCAGACGCGTTCTCCCGGGGGTCCGGGAGACACCTGCCAGAGCCTGCGGCTGGGAGGGGGCACGAATGTCCACGCCACCCCAGGAGCCCTTGTGTTGGGCTCCCAGCCATGGGGCGCTAGAGAGCTCCCTCCCGGCACATCTAGCCGGTGAAGGGGGCTACTCCAAGCCCCGAAGGTCCCGCTGTGGAGCGTCCCGTATGGGAAAGAGATCAGCACACCAGAGCAAGTGTTAGGTGGTCGAGCAAGTTTAAACAGAAGTGAAAATATCATTGAAATGTGAGTTGCAGTTAAGCGAAAATACCAAGAATCAGTGCAGCCCACCCGGGGAAAGCGAGGGGGGGGACTCTCCCCCGATAAGAACTGTTTATAAGCGTAACAAAGCCAGAAGAAAGGGGGGCATCCTTTATCAAGCGAGTGGAACTGGAATAAAGAGACTATAAGAGCTTACCAAGATTAAGAACTTCCAGAGACTGTAACAAACTTTTAAGAAAAAGTTAACAATTCTCAAACATGGCACCTCCAGTGAGGGACCCAAAAGACAAGCAAACGAAAGTTAAGCTTCCTCCCGGAAGTGACAGCCCAGTGAGTTCTGTTCCTAGACAGGACTCAACTGCGGAGCTTCAGAGGATGCTATCGGAGACACTTCACCCTCTGCTGGAGCAAGTCACTGCAATAAATAATAAGCTGGATGCACAACAAGCACAATTGACTGAGAATAAACAGAAAGCTGAGAAGACGGAGCAGAAGCTAAAAGATGTTCATGCCAACACAAAAAAGATGAATAAATAACTGCAGGTGTTGGAAAAAAAGAGACTAACTGACGAGACTCATTTGTTACAGCTGCAAATGGAAAGGGCAAGCTACATCTTGAGGTTCCAAGGCATCCTGGAAGAGAAAGGGGAGAATTTGAAGCGGATGATATGCAATGCGCTAAACTCGCTGGCAGAGATTAAATCGGATCAACTACAAAGTGAAATTGATACGATCTTCAGATCTTATTCAGAGTTTATTAGGAAAAATAATCTGCCAAGAGAAGTGATAATAAGATTCTCCCGAAGACAAATTAGAGACCAAATCCTTAAAGCGACCAATGGAGTTACCTTGAAAATCAAAGACAAAGTGATAAAAGGATAAAAGTATTAAAAGACATTCTGTTTGAAATAAGAAGGAAGAGAAGGAAATACAGAGACTTGGTTTTATTTTTGCAAAAACATAATGTTTCCTACAGATGGGCAATACCCGAAGGCATAATCTTCAGAAACGTGAATGGTAAAGAAAGGATTGACTCTGTAGTGAAGGCGTGCGAGTTTTTGCATATGCATGGTCATCCAGCAGTAGTGGAAGACATTGATGGATCCAAGGAGAGCAAAGAAGAAGGAGAGGCTATATCCTCCAAGGAGGACTCTGTTTCTAAGATGGAGGCAGCTGCCCCAAAATCAAGCTATCTTTTGAGAACAAAAAAGAAGAAAAAATAGATTGTTGTTGTACTCTGGAATTTGCAGGGAAACTTTTCTTTCCCTCTGTTTTTGTATTTACTCTTGCAGTCATCTTTATGAAGTCAGTCATGGTGGTGTTTTAAGTATTTTTGAATTGAAATATTAAGCAGATGACCATATTCAATGAAACTTTTCTTAGCATATTTGAGACTAAAGCTAATTTTGTGAACTGTATGTATGACCACCATTTCTTGGGTTTTTAGAGGGTTTTCTTTACTTTCTCCCATAGTGTGTAGTTCCCTACCTTATTTTTGTTGTAGTTTTATAGTTTGTAGTTTATAGAAAATGCAAATTAAAAAATCCCCTTTGGGG
>NW_015173142.1:745833-765029 GCF_001447785.1 Gekko japonicus | reverse complement strand
TCCACTGCTCAACCACTCTTACAGTTAGGAAGTTTCTCCTGATATTTAGCCGGTAATGACTCTCTTGTAATTTCCACCCATTAGATCTAGTCTTGCATTCTGGAGCAAGAGAGAATAGATCCGCTCCATCTTCTACATGACAGCCCTTCAAATACTTGAAGACTGAAATCATATCCCCTCTAAGCCTTCGCTTTCCCAGGCTACACATACCCAACTCTTTCAGCCTTTCCTCATAAGACTTGGATTCAAACCCTCTCACCATCCTGATTGCCCTCTTCTGGACACGCTTGAACTTGTCAACATCCTTCCTAAAATGTAGTGCCCAAAACTGGACACAGTACTCCAGGTGAGACCTGACCATAGCAGAATAGAGCAGAACTACCACCTCCCCTGAACTGGACACAATGCATCTGTTAATGCATCCTAAGATTGCATTAGCTTTCTTTGTAGTCACATCGGACTGCAGGCTCATGTTTAGCTTGTGATCAATCAGAACATCTAGATCCCTTTCACGTGTGCTGCTGTCAAGCCTAGTCCCTCCCATTCTATATCTGTGCCTTTGATTTTTTGTACCTAAGTGTAGGACTTTGCACTTATCTCTACTGAAATTCATTCTATTTGTCTCAGCCCACTGTTCCAGCCTATCTAGATCATTTTGAATCCTGACTGTCTTCTTCGGAATTAGCAATCCCACCCAGCTTCATGTCGTCTGCAAATTTGATAAGCATCCCCTCTATGTCTTCCTCCAGGTCATTTATAAAAACATTGAACAACACCGGGCCTAGGACCGAGCCCTGTGGCACTCCACTCGAGACTTCCCTCCATGTAGATGCAGAGCCCTTTACAAGTACTCGTTAGATACGATTTTTCAACCAACCATGAATCCATCCAACATTTGCACCATCCAGCCCACACTTAACCAGCTTATCCTCAAGGACATCATGAGAAACATGAAATGGCTCACCATGGCAGTGGCTCTCCATGGTCTCAGGGTTGTTGTTTTTTTACAGGGTGGTTTGAGATAATAATTTTAGGTGTCCTCTTCAGCACTTGTTCTACTATTATTCCATTGGAGCTCCACATTAGGAGGTGTGTGTGTGTGTGAAAACTAGTATTTCTCTGCAAAACTGGAGTCCACTGAGTTTGCAGAACTCTATATTTTAACACTGGCTGGTCCCAAAACTCCCCCCACACACACACCCTTAAAACGTGCCTGCCTAAACTGGAAAGGTGTGGGGATTATGGGAATTTGTAAAGCCAGTTTTAAAATAAAAAAGAAGCACAAGGATCACAGCAGAAGGACACCCCCCCCCCAGCTCCTGCCTGTGAGGAGGACTATGGAGGGTTGGAGCCCTGGCTAGAAAGTTTGGCAGCCCCGCCCTCTGCTTCCTGCTCTGAGGCAGCCCCATCCTGAGCTCTCTGCTTAGAGGCAGCCCCGCCCTCTGCTTCCTGCTCTTAGAACCAGGCCTGCCCTCAGCTCTTTATACTCCCACATAGCTCAAGCTGAGAACAGGGAGTTTGGGCAGGGGAGGGGGGAGAGAAGAGAGCCCCACTCCCGGGTCGGATTACAGGTCTGGGCGGTCCAGTCCCAGCCTGCGGGCCACAGGTTTGACACCCCTGGCTTAGAGGGAACACTGTCAAAAGTAAGCCTTATGTGGTTTCTATTAGTATTTTATAAATTCTGATAAGATCCAGTCACACATTTGTCAGTGTCTCCTCTAGCTTGACCCCATCCCTGTTTAGCATTTTCTACATCCACAAGCTATACTAGACCATGTGACAACATGGATCAGCTGGCAATGATTCCGTAAAGCAACACTCAAGTATTTACCATTTTTTCCCAGGTAGGAGCTTCTCTATTTCTATATTAGCCCTAGATTTGCATTACTAATAGTTCAAGGCCAATGCTTTCTGATCACAGTCTATGATTACAGACCACTGACAATCAAGGCTTCATGTATTCTATGATCTCACGTACAATTAAAAACTGCAGAATTTGGTATGAAATATTAAAATAAAGGTAAAGTGGATGTAAAATTCAGCATTTTGAAAACCTCAGCTCTTGTTTTGTTTAAATAAAGCAAGTTTCTAGATCACAGGCTATGAAAATAAGCTTTAAAATGCATGGGAAATGCCTGGTGAAATCTCTAGTGCCCCTGGGACAGGCAATAGGATTTCCAGCGCCATGCACAGTTTACTGCTGTTCCACATAAATAAGAGAAGCAGTCAAAATTTTGTAAAATAAGGGAATGCTTTCTGATCACAAATGTGCTCAGCTTGCACAATTTATATGTTTGGGGGCATCCAACTTTTCATGATGCAGAAACTGAGTTATCTTGCTGCACAGTTTTTTAATTTATTGTTAATGAAGCACACAGTCTTACTGATAATAGGTTATAACAGCATGTATTCATCTTGCTTTCCCAGGGATCTCAGACAGGCAAAAACAAAACGGTGCATATGCCTGGATAGTAATGTAGCCCAGATACTAAAAAACCCCAACAAGCTGAGATTTCAGACTTTCTGGAGACAACAAAGGGGATTTCACAAGGGAAGAGGGGCAGTCCTCTGAAACCTGGACTGATGTAGTTTATTTTCTGTTATTGCACAATAACTACAATCTTTTGTTTGCCAGGCAGGCATAAAACATATTTTGTCACATCCATTATGCTCTACAGTTTTCCTGATATTACTTAGCAGCAGCAAGGCCATTTCTTCACAAGTGTATTATCATGCCACTGATCCCATGTTCTGAGATGTGATGTCTGGAAGGAAACTGATATTATCAATTTTTCCTTGTAGCCATCTGTGGATCACACCTTGGAGTTATTTGTCCAGTACTGACATACAGATCCTTTCCTTCCATCAAAGAATTTAGTGTTTAGAGAGTGATTTATTTTTATGCTCACAACAACACAACAGCTCTGTAAGGTAGGCTGAAAGACAGGGATGCAGAAAAGCTATCCAGTGAGTTTCATAGCCATGAAGGGATTTGAATTTTTGTATCCAAAATGCAGCACTAATCCACTAGATGAAAACACACCAGACTAGAAAGAAAGAAATAGGAAAGTTCAGGATGGACCTAAATGAGTACTACCTTTTCTCCAATATCACCTGGGTCACCAGCAGCACCTATCAGACCATTTTCTCCCTGAAACAAAATATATGGAAATCTGGTTATCTGTCATTCATTAATCAATATTCATACTATTTTATATTTGCAATTAAAAAGTAATAATAATCATGGAAAGAGCCTCCTCTGTATCATTTCATTCTCAATTGAGTAGGAGAATGAGGGGTTTTTTCAAAGCAAATTGTCATGTTAAATTGTTAAGAATGACTTGGAAAATGACTGAAATAAGAACCTACTTGGCTAACATGTGATGTACATTGTGTTTTCTGAAGAATATTTAGTTTGAGATGCTTGTTTTGAAATTCACAGCATTTGGAAACCTTTTGCCCACCCTATGCAAACCACATCAAGAACAAGTGGAGGCTTTCAACAAGCAGTGGAGTCGTGGTTAGAGGGTGATGTCAGTAGGGGACAAGGACTGCAAAGACCATCGAGTGGGTTCAATGGGTCTTCATGCACTATACAAACTGAGACGCATTATGCCCCACCATTGACTTCTTATAAGTAGAGGCCGAGCCACACAGCAACAGGAATGTGGAACTGGTTTTGTCCCCATGGCAACCAGCTCTCCAAAGCATCATTTTTCTGTTTTGCCAAAGAAGTGAATGGCAATTGCACACTTATGTGTGAGAAAAGCAGTTAGTGACACTACTGCAGGAAGGGCTAAAATTGGTGATCCCGGCATCTGTGGCAGGGGGCAGATTGATCCCAATCACAGCTATGATTCAGCTTGTGTCTTTGTTGGCATTCCCTCACTGAACTCAGTGGAGGAGGGGCACTGAGAACTGAACCACCACCACCACCACCCGTCTGTTTAGTTCAATCATTCATGAACATAGGCCCACCAGGGTTCAATTTATCGGCCACAATTCAGTGTAACACAAATGTAACCCAGGAACCAGCTTTTAAATATACATATGAAACTTGTGATGTCAACCATGTCATACATAACATGACTTTTACAGTAAACCTGCAAAGGCTGCCCCCCCCATCCTCTTTTTCTTATAAGTGGGACTTGAGGAGATTTCATTTCATTGAGTCTAACAAATTGTGCTTGCACGTGAAAGCTTATACTTTGAATAAAACTTTGTTGTTGGTTTTTTTTGAAGGTGCCTCTGGACTCAAATTTTGTTCTGTTGTAAAGCCACCTGAAATAATTGTAGAACCATGGTTCTTTACTCCACAACTTTCTGTGTTTGTTCTGTGTTGTCTAATAAGCAATGCAGGATTCTGCCATGTGGACATATCCTAAATCAAATGTTGGAGGTCATGTAATGCAAACCAGAATGAATTTGAAGCTGCTTTTATTCACTCCCCACATCCAAAGTCTACATATTACCTCAATGCAAAGCATTTTTTCAACAAAGTTTCTTCTTTTGTTTATTTCTAGACTGCTTCATTCATTACTTTAGTGTTAAAAGAATGGGTTTAACACTTAATATGTTTTGTGTGGAAGTGCAAAATGGCAATGACTACCACAAACATGCAGACACGTATCTCATGCAGTCACTCTTCAGGGAGCCAGAACTGGCCTCCCCGTCTTTTGAATGTACACTTCCTGGGAAATCTGAGTTTGATCCATAGTAATGGACATGACTCAGGGGAGAGGCCAGGTCTCACTGCTAGAGCATCTGCCTGACATGCAGAAAGTTCAAGGTTCAATCCCAGTTGTCTCAAGTTAAAAGGATCACATGGTAGATATGTGAAAGACCTCTACCCAAGAACCTGGATAGATGCCACTAATCAGAGTAGACAACACTGTCTTTGATAAATCAGTGTTCTGACTCAATATAAAGTAGTATCATGTATTCATGTGTTCAGTGTATATCCCATTTGGTTATCGATTTCTATAAATCTTTTTCTTTACCAAACGTGTCACAAACCTGCTGAAAAAAACTTACTAGGTATCAGAACGTTACACATCATAAGACCACCTGCTAAGCAATACTAGTACCAGTTAAAATCTTTTATCTTCATGTTCACACATATTTTGCTTTTATGATTTCCTGAACATTTTTTGAAACAAACATCCTAGTGACCTACCAAATGTAAAGACATGCAAATGAGAAACATGGAAGTACTTCTCACCAAGTCTGCTTGGATACTGTTACTACTTTTTCTAGTCTGCGGAACATCCTAAGAGATGAATAACCTCTCATGGTTCATTAATTTAGAAAATAAAGCCCAGTCAGTTGCATATTTCTATCATCTCCAACAACACAGTAAAAGTGTTTTCCACAGATATTACAGTTTTGTGAAGAACCAATTTTTGTAGCTCTGTGTTGCTCTTTCTAAAAGTGTCTATCAAAAGATATATTGGCAAAGGTCTAAAGAGGCCAGTGTGCACACCAGAGCATTTCCCCATGTGTGCGCCAGGACCCTCTAGATGTCAGGCTACAACTGCAGTTTCTCATACATCAGCTGTGATGGAAAAGGACCCCTTGATGCACTGCTGGGCTCAAGGAAATGCACTAAGAAAAGGGATCAGAAACACCTCCACTTAGATAGAAGCTCTTCAGATCCTGCATCTACAATCTTATTTAATTCATGTTAATATCACCATATTATCAACATGAGATAGATCTGGACCCTAATAAAATCCTGGACTCCAGTACAGGAAAGTCTTGTGTCACTCGACGAATGACACTGAAATAATATCTGGAATAAAATAACTGTCATGCCAGAATGTTATGCAAAGGTAAGTGCCACAGCACAAGGGAGGTGTCTAAATTTAAGCACATGGATTAAAAACATCTTTCAAGTTTGACATGTTCCAGGTGAGGGCAACAGATCACTCAAAATTACAACTGCTCTTCAGGGACCAGAGATCAGTTCCTCTGGAGAAAACAATGGACTCTGTCATTATACCCTGCTGAGGTCACCACAGCAAAATGACACTGTTTGCCCAAAGCCAGAGCACTCCCCCATAGCCTCTTTCTAGATCCCGTTGTATTTATTTCCACAACGGGCTTTACTGCTAGTATTTAAATAACACAGATGGAAATCACCCTCCACTTTATACTGTCCTATTCAGGCAAGGGTCAATATGTTTGGAAGTGCAATACCTCAGTTACTTTCTAGCCCTTTTGCTGCTGGCAACCTGTAGGAGGTTTAGTGGTGGACTCATGCAAATAGGAATCATTTCAGTGCCACAACATCACTTCTGGTGCAATACTGGCAGTAACATCATCACATTAATGCTATGCTCTAGGATTCCACTAAAACGTGATGGCTTTATCATAGAGTTCTAGAATGACATGCTGATGCAATGATGTAACTTTTGGGTTCACACAGGAAATGTCTTCATGGCATTGGAGCAATGGCTATTTCTCCCCCGTTCTTCTTGTGCCATTCTAATGAATAGTGGCAGGAAATCCAGCAGGAGGTCTCCCATCATATCAGGAGAACTGGCAGTCCTACATTAAAAGTTGCCACTTACTCTGGAGATCAGTTGTAATTGCAGAAGAACTCCAGTCTTTACCAGTGTAACAGTTAGCAGCATAACTAATAGTGTGCATAAGTCTGCAGTTTCCTAGGAAATGAGCAAGAGGTAATGTGGGGAAGATTGCTTCCTTGAGCAATTTTGGGTGTGAGCGGATATGAGACCCAATTGGAAAGTGAGCCAAGCTCACACAGAGACAAGTCTAGGATACACAGGTATTTTGACCACAAATGATAACAAATAGATCTTCCTAGTTTTAACAAAAACAATAAATTATGTTTGGAGTCTGGTTATATTTTTAATATCCTTCCTGATTGGAAGTTTTAACAAAAACAATAAATTATGTTTGGATATTTTTAATATCCTTCCTGACTTAATGTATTACTTATCACTCAGTTAAACAAGAAGAACATTGTTATACAGTATAGTAAACTCTGACCCTATAAAAACACTCCTTAAGAGACTATCATTGCCAATTGCCTACATTTTGAAGGAATTCCTGTGGTCTCATTTTCTGCAACAAAATCTTGAATTTAAAATAGCTCACAGACACTACTATTCTTGGCGCAGTCACTGAAAATGTTCTTTGTCTTCTTTAATGACAATATGAGGTCCAAGGGCCATGCTGCTACTGCTATTTTGCTGGTTCTGTCTTATCTTGGGTGTTGTATCATGCCAAGACAATAGATAAGAGACTCAATAATGTTAAAGCATATCCTCTCCATTTACTCCATTCACTTTTTTAAAAAAAACCTAATGATACTGATAGAATGTGTATTTCTTAGAGCGGGAAGTAGCATATTAGCTGATTATAAGCATGCAATTGTGAATCTCACAGGATAAAAGCTAAAGAAATTATACAAAATGTTTTATTCTATAATCATGACATTCTGAGACTTGTCCCACCAGCAAATAAGCGCTTTGTGCGAGAACAGCAATTCCTGTAGCAGTGCAATGCCATAAAATATAACACAATATAGACACTCGAGGTTTTATTACATTGATGTTGCAAGTTGATAAATCATTGGCAATATTTAGGATCCAGTTGTCACTCAGACTGAACATTTTGTTAAGGTAGATGTGTCAATGTTGTAAATTCTGACTTCAGTCTTGAGGAAAGGTCTATACCTCACAGGATGCCAAGACAGTTAGACTACAATAATTTTATTTAATGGAGAATTCACACTCTTATAAAGCTTGTAAAAAGCAGAAGCTGATGAATTTGTTGAGGTTAAGATTCTGTGAATTGAAAAATAATATCACATGGAATTCAGTTGTCCACAGATCTGCACATTACAAAATTACTGCCTAATATGGGGGAAAATACAGCAGCTTAGCAGATAACTCCTCAGCATGTAAACGGGAATATAATGTTATCTAAAATGTGTTGCAGTGATTAAAAATGTGAACATATCATGAAAACATAATTATGGCTCCAGTCACATGGATATTTTGCTGTGCGAAAGGCACGAATGTCGGGCAGATTTTTGGGGTGCGATCACACTGCAACATCTGGGAAGCATAGCGCACCCCTGGCCAACCCGTGGCATCCCGCCGAAGATGCAAAGTTAAAAAGTACTAAGGAAAGTGCACTAGTATCCGGAAAATGCGTAGCACAGGCAGGTGTCTGATCGCGGGAGTGCTAGTATCCTGTGGCATCCGGCACCCGTCCACGTCCCATCGCAAACCAGATGTTTTTCGTAAGTGCATGTGCACAAACACGAAACTGAAAGCAGTGCTGCTCCGTGGAACTGCGCATGTGCACAAATGTGAAATGCTTGTGTGATTGTGCCGTGCCGCTTCTTTGCCATGCTGCAGCATCGCCGTGTGATCGCCAGCTAACAGCGTAAGCACGGAGACTCAGGGGACCGTGTGATCGGGCTACGCCTCCCCCCCCGGCATTATCTGGCCCGTGTGACCGGGGCCTATATTCACTACCATATGCAAACTTCTTCCTTTCATATTCATCCATACATCATGTCATTTTGTGAATAATGCCCCCAGTCACTAGGTACTGATTACCAAAACTGAGAATCAATGTGAAAAGAAGTGTCTTATATCTACTGACCAGCCATTTGCTGGTAGGTAAAGGAGTGACTTCTCATGACCATCCTACCACGAGTGATGTCGTACAGCCTAATGAAGGTGGGTGAGGTTGAGAGAGAATGACTGGCCCAAGGTCATCCAGTAAGCTTCACAGGAGAAAAGGAATTAGAACCCAAATTCTTTTTCATTGCCCTATCCACTACACTCCTCTGGCTGTTTTTGAAACTTATTACGAAACAGAAGGTGTCAACATTTTCAGGAGAGCTAGAGAGCTTTTATATTGAAGGCGATCTGAATGCTGAGCCCAATTGCCCTGGGATGCTGGGAGACTATCAGGTATATGAAAAAATATGATGTGTATCTCTGTTTTATAAAACAGTAAGTTATTTCTAACTGTAGTTAAGATTATTACACTATTGCTAATTACTTTCTGAAGTCATAACTTCACAATTTAGTTCCTCAGGGCAGGGGTCCTGACTTTCTTGCACTTTGTAAAATGCCATGCACATTGAAGGTGCTAATAAATGAGAATGATAAAGTACACAAACATAGCCAAACAAGAACAGAAAAATTCAGATGAGTTGTGACAGTAACTCAGCAGGTTAGAATATAAAGATAATATTAGATGCATCACACAAGAAGCTATCTTATATGTAACAATAAATCTTGATTACTGCACAGGTTTTTGGATTAACTGGTCCAAATTGAAATTTATTCCTGATTTGTCAACTATTTTTGCTTAACTTCATAATTAAAATGACAAGATAGCAAATAATGGGGGTGACTGCTGAAATAACAATAATGCTGCATCCCAAAATATCTCACAATTTCGCCAAACAGTTCCATGAGCATAACAAGTAATGAAAGAGCTCTACAGGAGAGCTCAGAACAGGAGTGCTAATAAAGTTAAGCTCACACAGGAAGACGGGAGAAAGACTTTTTATTCCAACATCAGTCTTCAGAGTCCTGCAGTCCCCAACTAGATCACCATTTAAAGTATGTGACAACTAGCAAAGTAATTCCATTTGTAATTAAAAATTTGATTTAGTTATATATTCTGCAATTTTTAATTGGACACAGAAGTGTGCATTGTTTTTTATAAACACTGATCTGTTATCTGAAAAATCAGATTTCACTGATTAGGGACCATTGCCTCCGTTCTAATGGCTGATTGAATTTGTCACCAATCTTACAACCAATAAAACAACTGAGACACATTGGCCATGTTCAGACTGGCAGTTTGCAGCGCTAGGGAGTCGCGACAAAGAAAACCCGGAACAGACCCGGAACAGCTTGGTTGTGGTATTCCCGTTCACACCGCAGCGAATGAAGCGGGAGGATACTGTGAAGGAAGCGCAAGGGAGCGTTCACACTGTTGGGCTGCCCCGGTGGGCTGTTAGCGGCTGTTTCCACACTGGGCTGCACGTGCCCATGTGCATGGGCGCAGCAGCAAATAGGGCAGGATCGTGCAGGCCCCGATGGTGCCTGCCTGTGGAAACAGCCAGTGCCTATTATCAATGACTGTGGGTTGTTCCCGCCTTAGCAGCACTTGCATTCACACTCAGGGAACTGGAATCAACCGCTCTACACTTAGTTTGCTACCACTTTCACCTGGTATCTTTTAAACTCGGGAAGGAAGCGGCACAAGATGGCTTGAGTACAGCTGGGGGATGCCTGACAGATGTGCCTGTGTGAAACCTCCCCTTTAATCCGCTACTGAAATGCTCCAGTAACGTTTGGTTGCCGGGCCAAACTGTCAGTGTGAACGCAGCCATTGTTGAGACATGAAGGCAAGTTAGTTTACCCCTGACTTTTGGATATTGTTTCTAATTAATAAAAGCCATTTGGGTATCTGAATCTAAGGGTCACTCTAATTCAAGTGTGGATAATACTTCTCCCCCATCATCTTACTCATATCAGAACATGTGTTCTGTCCATGAGAAGCAAGGGTAATCAGTGACTACCCCTAACCCACTTCTGATCTCATTTTCTCACCACAGATGAGGGCTAGGGGAAGTTTTATAATCCATACAGCTCCTGTAAGTTTCCAAAGTTAAACATAATGGGATTGGATCCAAAGTATCAGAAGCTGAGTCAAGCTCACAGTACATGACTTTTCTGGCTTCCCCCTGTGACTGCAGCCCAATTAATACCCTTAAATTCTGCTGCTGGGAGTCTGTTAGGTGCTTTCATGGACACTGTTGGGGGTGAACTGGGAATCTTCCTTAAAAGAACATAACTGGCAACAATTGCCCCCTCCTTCCACCAAGGGAAGTGCCATTCCACTGGCTGTTACACTGGCAAAAGAGGACCTTTTGATCCAGTTCATTAACTGTTAATAAATGTCTGTTAAGAATGCGTCAGAAATAGAAACAATAATCAGAACTACCTTTTCACTACTCATAATGAAATATGCAAGAATGAAAAAAAATCAGCAATAGTATAAAGCAGTCAATAAGGCTTCCCTTCTGCCAAAGTTTATGAACATCAAATATGCACACTCCATGAGATGATAGGCAGGAATCTTACCTTCTCTCCAAGTAATCCAGGAATTCCATTTTCTCCTTTTGGACCTTCTTCACCCTACAAAACAAACTGTATATAAATCTGTCCTGGTGTAAAAGCTATAAATTATTTTACAAACCATTTTAGTCTCAAAACAGTTAATTCTGATTCTTGCCAGACTTTTATGCTATTATTTCTGCTAATCACAAATGGCAAAACAGTACCAAAACCACAGAGAGGCACAGACTATGAAGAAATGGGAAAAACAATTTTACATACAAGAAAGGGAATGAATTAAAAAGAGAAATTAAGGCTTGAAGTTGGAAATTTAAGCTGGTTTTTCTGCCAAATATTTTTATATAACATTTTTTATTTTCCAAAACAAACATATAATTGGGGATACAGTAGTTCATATTGATCTTTTTGCTATTACAGTACCTCATACAGTAGTTAAGTTTGTCTCATTTTTCCACCATAAATTGATTATATATAGTTTGCAAATATATGAATATAGTTTTCTATATTTTCTACTAGAATAAACTTTCCCTAAACATGCTATTAAATTTTTGAATAATATTGTAAAGTGTATGACTCTATATTATAAATACAAGTATATTAGGATCTTACTCCATCAAAAGTATCTGGGATTCCCTCAATATATAAACAATGTAGTCCTAAAATGCAGGGAATTCCCTCATACTTTCCCCAGAATTTTTATAGGTATCAGCTTTTTCTTGATTTTCTGGTTCCTCCTCTTAAGTTCTAAAGTATTAATTCTGTGTCTTTTTCCTTTATAAGTGTAAAAATTGTCTTCTGGAAACAGCCATCTATGTTCCCTCTTAGTAGTAGCTTGTAATTCCATAAATTGGTTTTTTTGTTGTATCTGAGATGGTAAGAAAGTCACTAATTTGGGAATTTCATCAGCCATAATTCTTTTATAGAGTCTCTGGTACATTTTTGTAAAGGTTGTGTTTCTCTTTGTAGGCACAGATACTTTTTTATAAGTCCAGTCATCTTGCTTGTAGGCTTCCTCTGTATTTTCAAGGCAGTTAAGTCATTTTTCCTCCTCTTTCCATGCTGTCTGGGCTGTTTCCCTCTTAGTTTTGAGTTGTTGCGTCAATATTTGGATTTCTGTCTGTACTGAATGAAAAGCTTCTTCAACTGCTTTTTTAATGACCACAGCGAGTGTATTTTGAACCATACTCAAAAGGTTTTTCAAGGAAATTTGGTTGGCATGCCTATTTATGGTATAAAAAGTGAAAATGGATGGTTTTTTTTAAATCAGAAGAACTTTATTTGATACATGGATTAAGTATAGAAGGTACTTCTCGGATGAGAGACCTCTTTGGATAGTGCCGGTAGAGGTTATAAAACCTTTTTCGACGTA
Organism: Gekko japonicus; assembly: GCF_001447785.1. Lineage (NCBI taxonomy): Eukaryota > Metazoa > Chordata > Lepidosauria > Squamata > Gekkonidae > Gekko > Gekko japonicus. The sequence continues at coordinate 752,516 of NW_015173142.1, read as the reverse complement.
TAAAGGAGAGGATTGGATACAATACAGAGACATGCTGAAACCGGTGGGAAAAACATGAAATGAAAACGGAAGAAGACTTGGCTTTTAAATATGGTTGGTTGCAATATAGACAAATTAATGATTTGTTCAAAAAAGATAAAAAAGCTTTTGGGTTTAGGAAAAACTATAATGATATTGAGAATGTATGGTTTGAGGGAGGTAAAAAACTTATTTCAAAAATGTATAAGATATTGCTAAAATGGTATACAGAGGATGAGGGAGTTAAAGAACAGATGATTAAGTGGGCAGTTAACATGAATAAAGAAATAATGATGTTATCTTGGGAATTTTTATGGAAGAATGCAATGAAAATATCAACGTGTAATAACTTAAAAGAAAATTGTTATAAGATGATGTATAGATGGTATATGACACCAAAAAAGATAGTTTATTTAGCTTTGACAATTATTGAAAGTTAACAGACATTAAAAAATAGATTAAGATATACAAACAAAAAATGGAGGGAGAAGTTACCTATAGATATGTGTAAAGGGAAAAAAGAAGGGTGGGATGAAGAAGATCTAAGAAATGAGCAGGAGGTTGGAGCACTGTGGGAAGCCGCACGGGGGGGGGGAAGGGAGGAGGGTAGAATGTATAAGTATAAAAGTTTGTGACTTATGTTTGATTTTGTTTATTATATCCTAATAAAATGTTTAAAAAAGGTCTTTCAAGGAAGCCTGAGTAGATTTATTGTCCATAGAATGTGGTGTAACTAACAAGAAAGCCTTTAGTAAGCCATTGCAAATGTAGGCATTCAACTATTTCATTTATGAAGTTTATTTACAAAATCTGAGCATTCTAGTGTTCCAGACATTGTTCAATGCTGGCTTCTGGTTTATGGCGGCGCGCTAAGCAGTCGCACCTCCCGGACCTCCCAGGCGTGAAGCTACGCACAGGCAGAAATGGGGGGGCGAGGAATCGCTACCTCCCACGGAGCCTGGCTGAAAGGCTCCTAGCCAGGGGACTTTTGAGAGGTCGCCTCTTCGCCAGCGTAATGCTGGGGAATTGAGGCGCTTCTCCGTCCCCATGGTCCCTCTGCCGAGTGTCTGTACGGAACTAGTGACGCTGACCGGGACAAGTGCTGGAGATCGAGCGATCAAAAACTAAAGTAAAGCAAGTTCGGATGACCGCTTATGAACGTGAGTCGGATTAGAGCGGTTTGCTAAGCTAAAAAGAAAGCTCCCCCAAACCCCACGGACTAGAGAGTAAAGAGATCGGGGGAGGGGGAGCAGAATTAAAAGCGGCAAAAACTGTTGGAAAGACTTACCAAGGCGTGCACGAGCGTATGAGCACATATTCAGAGACTTTTAAAAGTTTGGCGAAGGTAAACAATAAAAAAGATGGCGGGGAAGAGGACGGAGAAGGAGAAATTTTTAAAAACGAAACCAGCTGAGAGTCCACGACTGGAAGGAACCACCAAGTTGTCTAAAACAATGGCAGAGTCTCTGCGCCCCCTGCTGGAGCAGATGACTAACCTCCAGGAGCAGCTATCAAAAATGAATCAATGTATCACCACTCAGCAGACACAACTCAATGAGGTGCTTAAAATCACAGAACAAACAGCTGAGAAAGTGAAAGAGGTTGACACCACTGCCCAAAAGGTGAAGAAAAAGGTGTATAAATTGGAAAATAAGCAAAGCTCAACAGAAGAACAGCTTTTACAATTACAAATGGAGAAGGCAAACCTGGTCCTTCGCTTCCAGGGTGTCCCAGAGAGCAAAGGAGAGAATCTGAAGCAAATGATGAACGAAGCATTGGCCCCAGTGACAGATTTGAAGGCGGACTATCTTATGAGCTAAATGGATGTGGTCTATAGGTCCTACTTCATTTACATAAAGAAGAACAATCTGCCTGGGGAAATTGTAATGAGATTCTCGAAGAGACATGTGAGGGATTGTATCCTAAGAGCAACAGCGGGAACACCTTTGAAAATTGGGGACAGTACCATCCGGATTTTGAAAGATATTCCATTTGAAGTAAGACAATGGAGAAAGAAATATAAAGATTTAATTCTTTTTCTTCAAACAAATGCAATCAGCTACAGGTGGTTATATCCAGAGGACATAACCTTTAAGCTCCAGGATAAAAAAGAAAAGATTGACTCTGTTTCTAAAGCACCGGACTTTTTGAGAACCCAGTGGGGTGAGCCAGAGGAAGTGGATAAAGAAGAAAAGGACAGTAAGTCCAGTGGTGAGCTGGACTCGGGGTCTTCTGGAGAGGACTCTCTGTCAGAGAAGGGGGCAGCGGCTCCCAAAAGTCCTTATAAGCTGCAGAAGAGACAAGATAAGGAGAAATGAGGCTTGAAGGACTCTGAATGGTGCCTCTGATAAATATTGTTTTTTAACATGGAGATGCTGAGTGGCCTTTTCTCAACAGTTAAATTTAAGACTTAAGAGTTATAAAAGCATGACTGACTAAGTTCAAAAATTTAGCGTTTTAAGAGATGGTATGATATATAAGCTAATTTGAGGCTCTCCTCTCTTGGGTTTTTAGTCAGTAGTGGTTATCTTTACTTTCTCCCTAAATCTAGTACCCCACCCTTATTTTCATTATAGTTTGCAGTCTATATATAAAATGCAATAAAAAAATCCCCTTCGGGAGGCCAAAAAAATGCTGAACATAACACATTATTACATCAGTTTTCAAGCAGTCCAAATTGCCAAGGTAATACACCACTAAATGGTAAGTAAAAACCACTGCCCCAGTCCTTCCACCACTTTTGCACATTTATTTATTTGTTTGTTTGTTTATTGGATTTTAGTCACCATCCACCCAGATGGTCTCATGGCAACTTACAGCATTTGAATAGCATAATAAACATGTTAAAAACCAACAAAAAATCAGATAATACATATAAAATATTATGATACAAGACTCAGCACCATACCACTATCAAACCAGCCCAAAACATCTGGTTAATCTCCAAAGTCCAACCTAAACAATTCAGCCTTGCAAGCCCCAAGGAAATTAAGCAAGTCCCACAGGGCACAGGTGTCATGAGAGAGTGCATTCCACAGGGTCATAACTGAGAAAGCCCTTCTACTGGTAATAGCTAACCAAACCATCCTGGGGCCAGGCAATTAAACCAGTACTTTTTTAATTTAAAAAAGTGCCAGTTGTCATATGCAAGGTTGCCCTGATTTCCACCAATTTTCACTTCTCTCTGCTAATACCAACTAGTCTGTTCCTAACCCTCAGGAATAGGGGTGCCAACCCTCCAGTAGGGCCTGGAAACTTCCCAGAATTACAACTGATATCCATACAACAGGGATCGGTTCCCCTGGAGAAAATAACTGCCTTCAAGAGTTAAACCTATGGTTGACCAGTGAGGAATTAATGTTATGTAAATAGCCTATCATTGGGAGTTAGGTGTGGTTGGGTGTGGGGTTTGCATGCTATTTAAACAGGACTGTTGTCCTGGAGTTTTGTCTTATATCTGCTGAATCACTAACAAAGCTGAGCTGATAACTATGCTTGGGGTCAGACCATCCATGGAACCCAGTATTTAACACTGGCGATGAAAAGACCATCTGCACTGCACTGCGCACCAAGTTCCAGTGCCACGTGAATCGCACCACAACTGGGACCATGGCTCTAAAAGACTCTAAAACTAAAGCATGAGTGCTAAGGGCAGTAATTGTGCAAAGCTAATAACTTTATATTTCTATAATCGAACTAATTTCTGTATAACCTGTAAAAAAGGTAAAGGTAAAGGTTCCCTTGCTCGAAAGCCAGTCGATTCCGACTCTAGGGTTGCGGTGCTCATCTCCGTTTCAAAACTGAAGAGCCAGCGCTGTCCGAAGACATTTCCGTGGTCATGTGGCTGGCATGACTAAACACCAAGGTGCACGGAATGCTGTTACCTTCCCACTGAAGTGGTACCTATTTATCTACTTGCAATTTCTTGCTTTCGAACTGCTAGGTACCAATAGGTTAAAAAGATCTATTTTTTGAGCTTTTCAGATCATGATTTGTATTAGTCTTTACCCTATCCCCATATCCAGTAGGAGATTCAGAATAGAATGGTAGCTTTCTTTTCCCTATCCAGTATGTATCTAGATTTCCCTGACCCATTTCCCATAGTAATAGTGATAGAGCATTAGTATTCCTTTCCCCATTCCATATATGTAGTGTGTAGAAAATGCAAAAATAAAAAAATTCCCCTTCGGGGGGTAAAAAAAAAAGATAGTTGAAAGTGTCGAGCTGCAACATGGTCAGCACAATGAGACCCTAAGCTAGCTCCATGGTGGCCATTCCTCAAGAGCTGAGCAGCAGTGCCTTCTTCTTTGCTGCACCATCAATTTCCTGGAACTCCATGGAGTACTTCAGGCATTCCACCCGGGCCTCCCATTGGTCTGGGTGAGTGGGGTAAAACTCTGGAAGTAGTCCTGGATCAGCAGCCATGGTCCCAGTGCAATGCGCGTGGCACTGGAGCTCAGTGCACGGTGCGGTGCAGATGGGTGCTAGGCTCGCTCAACAGGATCCCATCCTTGTTGCCAGTGTTAAATACTGAGTTCCATGGATGGTCTGACCCCAAGCCTAGTGATCAGCTCTCCTTTATTAGTGATTCAGCAAGAACAAAAGCGAAAAGCCAGGGCAACTGCCCTGTTTAAATAGCATGCAACTCCACCCACTTCCCCAAACAACTACCAATGACAGGCCATTGTCAGAACCATTAATTCTTCATTGGCCACCTCCAGAGTCCTGGTGGGTTATTGTTCTAGAGCTCTAAGCTCAGCCAGTCTCTGGTAGAAACAGTCCTGGAATGTTCCAGTACCAATACAGAACAAGGATCTAGACCACAACTCATTAATAATCTATTATATGTTTCAATTTATGAAACATAAAAGATCTGAAATGAAAGGAAAACAGCAAAACAATAGTCTAGTACAAAATGACAAATTAGTTACAAATGTGTGCCTCCAAATTAATAAATAAATATTTTTGCTAGCGTTACGAAACTAATCTAATTCTGCCAGCATGTCTGTTTCCGCTCCTTTTTTTAGTCAGTTAGTGATGTATGCATCATCGGATCTTTGTGCTAGGGTTGTGAAACACTGCTTGTGCATTTATTTTTTACAGGCATTTTACTCTCACAAGGAGCTTCTCAAAACTCTGTTTTTCTTTAAAAACTTCCAAAGAAAGACGCCCATGTGTTTCAGCTTTTTCCCCAAGAGACACCAGCAAACTTTCAGCTTGCCTCTGAGGCTAGAACTGGGGGTGGGGGGGAACAGCAGGCTGTGAAGCCTCCTTTGTCTTTTTTCATGCCGGTTTCTCTGCCTATGGGATGGTGATGGGTGGTGGTATCTGACTTGGAAATGACATAACTTCTGGGATACATTCTAAAAATCCTCTCAAACTCTATGGTTAATACCACAGAAATTTGGGAGTATTCCTAGAGCATCATCTGGAAGTGATCTCACTTCCAGGTCAGACATGCCCCTCCCCAGGCCCCACCCTAAAAATCTCCCAAGGGTTGCAGATAGAGGCCTGGCACCCCTGGATGTTAAAGGACTAGGCACTTGTTATTCAAGGTACATGTTATTTGAGAGATCAATGATCAAATCTACCATTTTGCTTAAACGCAGTTGTGGGAGAAGGCTGCTAATTTTTCCTCAGAAGCAGCAATGGCGAAGGTGGAGTTCAACATTCAATGGAATGTGCCATTTTCCCCAAAATAAATGTATTTATTTAGAATATTTCTATGCCAGACCTTCAGAGTTCTGCAATTCAGAGTTTTGTCCCTCCTCCCCAAACTACTACTATTAGCCTGCTGAGAAATACAGAAAGGGCTCCAATAAAATTCAGATCCTCCAATAAGTACTATAAAGAGAAATCCAATCACATACCTCCCACAGAATGTGTAGTTTGGTCTACAATGAGCACCTCAGAAGTCTAATGCCTTGCTGAAATTTCCACATCTTTTGAACATCCAAATCTCCGTTATAAATAAAAGCTGAATGGTGGTGGCACTTCTCTAGAACATTCCACACGCTCCAAAATCAGTTCGCTCTCTGATCTGTCATTCAGAGGGTCTTCCCTATCCACTGGTTGCTTTGCCTGAGTCCTGCCTCCAACTTTCTAAACATTTTGCTAATCCTTTCCCCCCCATAGCCAGTCAGAACACAGAGGTTATTTGCATATGCAGCCTCATTGGCCTCTGCCTCGGAACACAGAGGTTGTTTGCATATGTGACTTGATTAGCTTTTGCCTCTAACATTCTAAACAGTTTTGCTGTTCTGAGGTAAAATGTGTCCAATCTCCAGGTGAGGGCTGGAGATCACTCAAAATTGCAACTGTTCTTTAGGTAGCAGAGATCAGGGGAGCGGTGGTGCATGTCATTAAAAAGCCTGCAGGTTAATCTAGCCGAACTGCCGATGGCAGTTCCAGTCCCACTGCAGCCGGGGTGAGCTCCCGGCCCTTTGTCCCAGTCCCACCCACCCAGCGGTCCGAAAGCCTATATGGGCAAGTAGGTAAATGGGTACCTGCTCCTCATGAGCAGGGGGCACCTTTCCTCCGTGATCGGTGTTTAAAAAAAAAAAGCAGCTGCAATAGTGTTCAGTCGATGACGATAAGGCAAAGATGGCGGTGAGCCCGAGTATGGAGACCAGTGCCTGGAGAGCATGACGTGCAATGAAGACTGG
>NW_015173142.1:736550-745395 GCF_001447785.1 Gekko japonicus | reverse complement strand
CACCTTTTTCCTGAACCCCCCTCTTTCCCAGCTCCAGCTCCAAATCTCCAGGAATTTCTCAACCCTGAGTTGGCAACTCTACACCCAGCCATAAAATACTATGATTCATTACAAAACGATTTAGCTTTCCTTTCTCACTGAATATGGCTTACATCTACCAGGCATCCTAACAGAGTTACATGCTATGTACAGTGGACTAAGGAGGATGCTGCCTTGCTTAGGATGGCATTGCCAATGTTGTTTGTAGTAAGAACACTCCATATTATAACAAGGAATGTGATCATAGTAAAGTTAAGCTAAATGAACTAAAGAAATAGGAGATGTTGAGATGGAAGACTGGGCCTATTAGTAACTCTTGTTTCAAATCCTCATGATTACTAAAAGCAATGTATAAGCGATGGAAAGCCATCAGCTAAGGGGAGAAAGTTCATATTTTCCAGTCATCACTTTCTGAAAGTAAAAGATTCCTGTAAGTCACTGCTCCTTTATATGCACTAAATTGCCTCAGCAAGCAACATCCTGCAGCTTTTATACCTGTCTCTTTCAAATCACAGCATTCATTTTGCAGGAATTCAAAGGGCTGCACCTGTAAAACCCAGCTGGCAACACTTATTTACTGGCATGTGAGCAGGGGGATGAGCAAATCAAGCAAAATGAGCAACACATGGATGAGCAGCTGCACTCCATCCAGAAATTCAAATCCAGTGAATTGAAGTAATGATGTTTAGTGCTCCCCATTCAAACAGTTTTGAATGCAAGCATGTTAAGTTGGGTCTGCCACTAGCCCAGGTCCTGAGTATCCTGTTAGCAAATGGCCACCGGGGCTTAGAAGAGGGAAACAAGGTGAGCAGAAATGTCAGCTTCTGTGACCACCCACAGAATGAGCATTACATTGTAGTTGCTTAAGTGTTGCTCCCAGCTATTTTAAGAGAGCTCTGAACCATTTCTTTATCTCTTGCAGTGTATTTTTACATGTTGCATACTCTGAATTCATGCAGTTCTATGTAATATAAAAAAGGATATCTAACTTTCTGTCAGGCTTCCAGTCAAGTTACTCTCAACAACTCTCTCTTGACAGTGATAAGTTTATTGAGATATATGCATGATCCAGAAAGTCACTGTGTTAGAACTAAAGACTTTTGGCGGGTACAAGCTTAATACAGGTAATTCGAATAAAAGCCCCTTCCTTCCCCAAACATACATCACCCATTCACACCATGCCTAGCATTGCCATCTCAACCAAGTGAAAGATATATGTCTTGTGTTATGTCTTGAGAGACATAATGGTAAAAGCCTAATCTAGCTTCACTCATTATACGGATGGTAAATACTGACCAATGGTGTGCGTTCTGGAGGGAATGGTTTTGATTGGACGTTATGTATTGATTGTGATTGAATGTAACATACCTAATGTGATTGGTTGTTGTAAAACATTGTGGGTGTGGCTATCCCAGCCGGAATTGTATATAAGTTGCCGTTTTGCTTATGGAAATTGTCCAGCTGGTCTAGTCCTTACAAGGCTGAGCCTGTATGCTGATCTCACTGAAATAAAGCTGAAATCACTGTTTGAACTGTTCCTCTGAGTTAAGTGTCATACTTAACATCTTGGTTATCTACTGCTCAAGCTGGTACCAAAAGCTTCTCAAGGACACCTCACCCTTGGAAAGGGAAAGGAGGTACAACTTGAGAGAAAAGTTATGACTTCTACAAGCAAAGGTCCCACTCTCTCACTCATTTACTCAACCCCCCTCCTCAACCAAAGCGAGCAAAACGAAGCCAGGTTTGACACTTACAAGCTAGAAACCATGCTAAATATATATCGCTGCTTCATATCAGTAAATCAATTATCTTCCTTAAGCCTTTAAGATAACTCTATGCCACAGCAAATTAGATTATGCCTATTGTGACTTCAATAAAGGAGGAAGTCTAATAACATATTCAATTCAGTGTCTGGGGCAACAAGCATTTGGTCTGTTTGTTCCTGTGATATATAGGGTGTGTTGTTTTTTTAAGTTAAGTATGCTTTATTGGCATAGTAGCCTTTATTGGCCTTTTGGCTAAGATCAAGTGTAGTATGATTTATATTTTCACCTTTTATCTGATCTTTTACTATTTTCTTCTAAAACCTTGTACTAATGCAAGACTGACTCTTAAACCTCTAAAAGACTTTTAATTTATATTATGTAATCCACCCTGAGTCTCACTGAGAAAACACACACACACACGGAATAAGGCCCGTTGTGGAAATAAATACAACGAGCTCTAGAAAGAGACTCTGGGAGAGTCCCAAGGCCTTGAGCACTCAGTGTCAATGTGCTGTGGCAACCTCAGCAGAGTATAATGACACAGAGTCCACCATTTTCTCCAGAGGAACTGATCTCTGCTACCTGAAGAGCAGTTGTAATTTTGAGTGATCTCCAGCCCTCACCTGGAGATTGGCAACAATTGTTACCCAGGAGGAAATGGCTAGTTTGGAGAGTGGAGTCTATGGCATTGTACCTGTCTGAGGTCCATCCCTCCTCAAACCTCACCCTCTCCAGGCTCCACCCCTCAAATCTGCATGAATTTCCCAACCTGGAGTTGGCAACCCTATCTCCTTCCTAACCAATCATCAACCTACCTTTATTTCCCCACACAAACACCCCTGCAGCCACTTCCGTGCTCTGAAGCCTTCTGCCTTGGGACAGTCCTTGTTTTCCCGCACTTTTTGGCCTTGGGACAGCTGGGAACTGTAGGCCAGCAGATGAGGAAGCCCCATTCAACCCAGTGAGTGATACCCCTGCAGGCCCCTCTCTGGAACTACAGTGCTATTAAACCTTATGGGGGAACATTGGAAACAACCAGAGCCATCTTACAAACACATGTAACTGCCATTTCGTGACACCTACCAACAGCCACTGAGGGGAAAGTTAGTCCCACACACAAAAAGCATCTTCGTCAAGAGAGAAAGCCATTTGCCAGTAATTCTGACAGGGCACAGTGGCTGAAGGAGGAGTGGGCGGGGAAGAGGAGCAGACCCAGCACCCGGCCAATGGCGCATAAGTACTCTTGAGTGGTGGATGACGGGCCAATGGCTGAGGGAAAGCATGGAAGCTTGCCACTACAAAACAGGATTATTATATAGGATATATGTGTGTGTGTGTGTGTGTGTGTGTATACACACACAGAGAGAAATATACACTGAAGCCCCTCAACAAAATATGACATTCACACAGCAATCCTAAGCAAAGTTACACAGTAAAAGGTAAAGGTAAAGGTTTCCTGTGCTTGAAAGCCAGTCGAATCTGACTCTAGGGATGCGGTGCTCATCTCAGTTTCCAAGCCGAAGAGCCAGTGCTGTGCAAAGTCATTTCCGTGGTCATGTGACCGGCATGACTAGATGCCAAGACACATGGAAGTCTGTTACCTTCCCACTGAAGTGGTACCTATTTATCTACTTGCAATTTCTTGTTTTCAAACTGCTCGGTTGGCAGGAGCTGGGACCAGATACGGGAGATCACTCCGTCATGCAGCACTTGGGTCTCAAATTGCTGAACTACCTTCCTTCCAGTCTGCAGTTCCGCATCTTAGCCACGTGAGCCACCACAGCTCTAAGTTACACAACTCCAAGTCAATTGAAGTCGTGGGACTTAGAAGTCTGTAACTCAATATAGGATTGCACTATTTGTCACTCTGATCTTCAGTCTCAGAAAGCTTGCATTATTCAATAGAGGTCCTGCAACTGGGCCTTGAAAGTCAGAAAAACACAGACTATCGTAGACATTGGGAAATATCTAGTCATCCAACAAAATTGTACATGTCTTCCATGTTCAAAAAGTAGTCATCCATCAGTTTTTTACTTATCCCCGGAACTTAGTCCAGTTAGAGTTAGGATGTTCCTTTTACTTTTACAAGAGTTGCTGTACATGTAGAACTAAGGACCCTTGAATTATCTTATTAATTCCTTTAAATATAAATGGGAGATATTGCCAAATCATGGCATCATTCTTACCTAGTCCTAACAAAAGTTTAGCTGCCCAGTTCAATACATTAATACTTGAAAGTAATCATGTTGATACTGCATACTGAGAATTCAGTAGTCATGTACCTACACCCATTGGATGTAGGTACAGGACGTTCTGATCATCACTATGTTGTATGCACCACAATTTCCCTCATTTCAGAAATTATGAGTACAAAATGAATATACGTCAGTTTTTTAAAAGCAAGCAAGTATATAAAATTTATGAGTCCCTGAAGGACTTAAAAATTCTCAGGTTTTGAGGACTTCCGGTTTAAGCCGCTCGGACACGTCTCGCTTCTCTATGATGGGGACGCACCGAGACCCGCCTGATTGGAGAGGTCAGAGTTCATCCCAGACCTCCCTGGAGTCTCTGTAGGAGACCTCCAGCCTGGGGAGCTGAGGAGAGCCTCTTCCAAGGCAATGGCCAAGGAATTGAGGCTCACCTTTTCCCCAAAAGGTCCCATCGCCGTGGAGCCAGTATGGCACCCAGAGATGACTGCCGGAGCAAGCGGCCATGATCAAAACTGTGAGTTAAGCAACGTTCCGGTGAAAAAAGCGAAGCAGACCTTGGTAGTAACTGGAAGTGCCTAAGTGCGAAGCATGGGAAGGAGGAATCCAAGCACACACACCCCTTTTGAATAAATCTTTAAAGCCGTTTTAAATTTGCAATAAAAAGACTTTGAGCTAAAACAAGTGCATAAGAACTTAAGCGAACACAAAAACTGCTAATATATACAAAGTGGATTTAAATCGTGCAACTTTTGTCTTGTTTTGGAAAACTTACTTCTTGTTGATATTATGGCTGGGAGAGGAAGGCGAGCACTGGAGAAAGAACTGGTGACCTGAAATAACATACCAACGACTCCCTCCCAGAACCAGGAAGTAACTACAGACTTTTCTTCACTGTTAGCAAATGCACTGCGACCCCTAATGGACCAGATGACTAACTTCAACACCAAACTGAACAATGTTCAAAAACAATTGAATCAAATGGATATAAGAACCTCAGCAACCGAGAAAATGTTGGAAAAAATGGAAAAACTGAGAGCATTAATAAAAGAGTAGATGAAGCAGAGAAGGAAAGATCCTCCGACAAAATGCAACTAATACAGCTCCAGTTGGAAAGATCCATGTATGTTTTACGTTTCCACGGGATCCCCGAAGAGAAGAACGAGGATTTAAAAGAACTTTTGGCGGATGCCTTGGCCCCATTAATGGATTACAAACAAGAAGACTTATTGAAAGAGATGGACGTGGCTTATAGGACTTATCTGGATTTTATAAAGAAAAATAAACTCCCATAGGAAACTTATCTAAAATTCACGAAATGATCTACCAGAAAATTGATGTTAAAATCAACAATGGGAAAATCCTTAAAAATCGAGAATGAAGAGATAAAATTTTTGAAGGACATCCCCTTCGAAGACAGAAAACAGAGGAAACTCTACAGGATGCTTACTCTCACTCTGCACAAAAAAGGGAATACCATACAGATGGCTATTCTCAGAATTACTGAGCTTCCTTCTGTCATTCCATGTCATTGCTCTTTATGGACACATAAGCCAAGGACTGAATGTCCAGGATAAAAAATATAAAATTAATTCTGTTCCAAAAGCAGAAAAATTGATGGATCAAATGTTCAACTCAAAATATACGAAGAAAGAAAAAAACTTAAAACCGAATCAGGAGGAAGAAGAAGAAGAAGAATCCTACTCACAGGATTCAACAAGCACTAGTTCCACCTCATCAGAGTCATCAGAATTGGAGAAAGGAGAAGCCACCCCCAAACTCCAGAAAACGAAGCAACACAAGAAGAAAAGACTCTAGAACTAAGACAACAGTTTTAAAGGCAGTATTTGTGCTAAGCTATTCGATGCGTATTCTTAAAGTAACACCTAAATGAACCAACTTTTATACGAAATTTGTAATACTAGGTTAATAAGCTTTACTTCAAGTTAACCAGATCGTGACATGTATTAGTCTTGTCCCTTCCCCCAAATCCAGTAGATGAAGTATTTTAGAATTGTAGTTTCCTTCCCCCATCGAGTAGTTGTATGTATTAGTTTGTCCTTTCCCCATCTCCCATAGTTGTAGCGTTAGGGCATTAGTATCCCCCCCAACCTATAGTTTTCATTGTAGTTTTTAGAAAACGCAAATAAAAAAATCCCCTACGGGGGGCCAAAAAAAAGAAAGAAAGAAAATTCTCAGGTTTTACCATAAGTGGTGAGTCACATTATTGCCTTAAAGGAAGCTACTCCCCTAAAAAAATAGGGTTTCTTAATAGCATCCAGGTATAAATTTACTTTTAAGTTGTTTGCTTAAAGTCCCTTCATCGAAAGGAGTTCAGAGCTATAAATACCTTTAGAGAAACAGTGGTAATTGTTTGACCAGCTTCTGATGTCACAATTGTATTCAGGGACAATATCAGAATATGCAAGCAATACATGTCATTGCTCTTTATGGACACATAAGCCAAGGACTGAATGTCCAAGAATGCCTTTCAACACTGACATAGAAAGCAAAATGTGAAAGTTCTGCAGTCTTCAAGATTAATGGTATTGAAACCGATGAACTTTCAATGAGGATATTAAGATTAATACTGGAATAATAGGTACAGGCAAGGTAGTAACAAAGTGCACAATGCTATTTTACATGGGAGCCACTCATGATCTTTCATTTTGGTATGGTTTTGCTATCCCAGTGCCATTCTCTTCACATTTCTAGTTCATGAGTGCAGAGAACTGTGTGGGAATGAAGAGAGACAATGAGGGATAGCTCCTCATCTCCTCTGATGCTTAAACTGTGTGGGCATTCTGAAGGCCATTTCAAATATGCACTAAAGAAAAAGTACTTTGATGTAAAATAAAGAATTAAAAAGTAGATTTTTAAAATCTGATATGCTTACTCTTAGGTGTGTGACCTAAGCTGCATATATACAAGTATTTTTTCTAGACTGTCTGACATAGCTATGCTTAGAAGCTAGATTTGGCCTTTGTTTTACCTTGTGGCATTCACGTGATATCAGCCTTAACTTTCCCTATGGTTTTCTTATTTTTCTCATTATTGAATTATGTGGCACTGACCTATGATGCTTGATCTGTTTCTACCTCACTTCATGCCAGTTTTAAGATGACTGGAAACCAGTTTTTGTGCATTTCATAGAATCATAGCGTTAGAAGGGACTTCCAGGGTCATCTAGTCCAGCCCCCTGCACAAGGAAGGAAATTCACAAATACCTCCCCCTCCACACCCGCAGTGACCGCTGTTCCACGCTCAGAAGATGACAAAAAACCTCCAGGATCCCTGGCCAAACCGGCCTGGAGAAAAATTGCTTCCTACATACAAATTATTTTGTGCCCTTGCCTGCAGAGGTGAGGCAGATGGCAATCACAGACAGGGCTTCTCCAGCGGAGGCACTTCCCTGGTAGAATGACCTCCCCTTTGAGGCTCACCTGGCACCTATCCTACTCTGTTTTAGCTGCCAAGACAAAACATTTCTTTTTACCCAGGCTTTTAACTAGAGACTTGATCAACTGTTTTTACAGCCTGCTTCTAGCCTGAGGGCTGTTATGAGGATCTTTTGAATTTCTAGATGTCTCTATGCTCTGGATTTAATGTGCTTTTATGCTCTGGAATTTTAATAGTTTGACTTTTATGTTTTTGTGATTCTATCATGTTTTATTGTGTGAGCCACCTCAAACAAATCTCTGAAGAGACAGCATATAAATATTTTAAATAAATAAATAACACAAAGTGGTTCATAGTCAACAACAGACGTAGCTGTCAAGAGCCACAGGACTGGAATGGGGATGTAAGAAATAAACAGGATGATACAGCATGCCATGACATAGTGAGTTAGAACAGAAGAAGACTGACAAGAAGACACCATATAATATCACAGTGTTCTACAGGATGCTGGCAGAATGTGGTGCCTCAGGGCATTCTGTCTCCCTGGGAACCTGATCCTCTCACTTCATGCAGAGCTCTCAGGGAAGGAGGAAGCAGCACACCCGCCTCCCTTGGCTTACATCCTGCACAAAACCAGAAGATAACCCCTCTGTGAGTCAGAAGAGATAGTGGTGGGCAGGGCAACAGCTGGCTTTTTCTCCTCAAGCAGTGAAAAAGCCTCTGCCAGCCTTGGCATGCTGCCAAGTTACTCATGAGTAACATTAAGAAGAGACATGGCTATGCATTTTTCAGAAAATGGATTGCACTGCTCTACCTGAATCCCAGACAGCCCCGTAGCTAACAACTTTTTGCTGGGGGGGGGCAATGTTTTTCTCAGGGGGCCTGCCATTACATGACTGTGGTACTGCCATGCCATGCCATGCTCATAATTTTAAATACTAAATAATAACTTCTAAATAATAACTAAATAATAAATACAAGTTGTTTCCTGCACAAAAATGTTTCAGTACTAAACACCATTATACCAAAAGCCAGTACTAGGTACCATTATACGCAATGCAAAGCACATAATCAATCACACACTAATTGATTACTTCCCACAGCTTCCCACTTTGCACATCTTGATCTGCATCATGTTGCATGTCAATTTGCTGTTCATTCTCTGGCTATAAGTTTGAACCTTGCCTCAGATCAGATTCAGTGGAAATTATTTATTATTATTCACTTATGCCCTGCCTTTCCCCCCACCCAAGAGGGACCCCCCCCAATCTTCTCCTTGCAAGTATTCTGTGAGGGAAGTTAGGCTGAGGCTGTGACTGGTCCAGGCTCACCCAGCAACCCATGGCAGAGTGGGGAGTTGAAACTGGGTCTCTGGGCCCAAATAGACTACTCTGCGACTGGAATGACAGGCCCCAGCTAGGAATGACAACCCCT
>NW_015173142.1:710242-733836 GCF_001447785.1 Gekko japonicus | reverse complement strand
GGGGAGGGAGGGAGGGGGAGCCGAGGAATGGGAAGGGGGCCCATTAAAATCACAGGGGGGGCAGGCCCAAGGGCTCCACACTAGCTACGAGCCTGATTCCAGAGGAATATGAACAACAACCTATCAGGCTGCCCTTTGCCTTGCTAAATCCCATTAAAATCACAGGGGGGGCGGGCCCAAGGGCACCACACTAGCTACGAGCCTGATTCCAGAGGAATATGAACAACAACCTATCAGGCTGCCCTTTGCCTTGCTAAATGAAAAGAGAAATGGCTGGGAAGAAAAATAAATAAATGGTTGTTTCATATGAACCACAGCATCTCAAATGCCAGAGGTGCTGGTACACATTAAGCCGCTTTCCCCCCTACAGGCCCAGGTTAAAAAACCCACCACCTGGATACACAGCTAGTGTCATGCGCTTTCTTTTGTGCTGCCAGAGCCAAACAAGATGTGACAGTTGTCTGCTCCACTCTCTTATAAAGTGACGGTGGTTGGCTGATTTTTCATATCAAAAGCAGTGCATGGGTGAGGGAACTGAACTTTTCTCACACTTCAGGCTCTTTCCACCCTAGCTTAACTGACTTCCAACTGTTGTGTGTGTTTCTTTAAGAGGACTGTATATAAGTTGGCAAACTTTCCTATGTGCCCTGCAAAGGGAATACAGTGCAATTATTGTAAAAAATTTGGACATGTGCTTAAGATGTGTTCTAGTCATCAGAATAATTATCAGGTGGGGTTTCCAGTGATGGCGTCGCGCTAGGGCAGACTTACCTCCCGGACCTCCCGGGGGTGAAGCTGAACTCCAGAGGTGAGCCTCAGATTGTGTTTACTTCATGGATTCGTATATTCGACAATTATCTGCTTGCAATTAGTGACACGGAGGTGGCTGAAGGGCGGAAGCTTGCACTGCTTATTCACTCCTTGAGAGTAGAAGGACAATGTATTTTTTATACATTTCCTCTTATTGATAATAAGTATGAGACTGCTCTTGTTGCACTGAAGGAATTTTTTGTGCCCAAGGTTAATGTGGTTGCTAATTGTTATAAGTTCTGTCAGCGGGAACAGAAACTGGGGGAATCAACTTTACAAAACATTGCAGCTTTGAGAGTCATAGTTGGCTACTGTGAGTTTTGAGTGCTGGCTGATGAGATGATTAGAGACCAGCTGATTGAAAAGACAACTATGCCTCACATAAGGGAACAGTCACTTTTACAACTAGAAGTTTCATTGGACAATGCTATAACATTAGCAACTCAAATTGAGGCAGCTGTAAATGAAATTAAGATGATAAGTTCGGGCACTGAAGATGGAGTACAGAGGGTGGAACTGTTGCAGAGGGTGCCAATACGAAGCCATAATTCTGCAAAGGAGCTGAAAGAATATGCTGAAAAGCCAGGAAGCCAGTGAAATACAATGCCAACCAAAATGTGTTTTTGTTGTGGCTCTATACAACATCTGGCAAACTTTCCTAAGTGCCCTGCAAAGGGAATACAGTGCAATTATTGTAAAAAATTTGAACATGTGCTTAAGATGTGTTCTAGTCATCAGAATAATTATCAGGTGGGGTTTCCAGTGATGGCGTCGCGCTAGGGCAGACTTACCTCCCGGACCTCCCGGGGGTGAAGCTGAACTCAAGCCGAAGGAGGGGGTGTGCAGGTTCATCACCCCCCCAGGGACCTGGTTGAAGGGACCTTGGCCATGGAACTTTTGAGAGGTCACCTCTTCGATGGCGTAATGCTGGAGAATTGAGGCGCCTCTCCATTCCGACGGTTCTCCGTGCTGTGAGACTGAATGGACCCAAGCAACGCTGACCAGGGCAAGCGCAGGAGATCGAGTGTCCAAAAGAGAAAGTAAATGAGGTCCAAGGACCGATTATGAATGTGAGTCGTTTAAGCGTTGATTAAAGAGAAAAGAAAGCTCTCCACCCTACCCTACGGAGCAGGGACTAAGGCGAGCGGGGGAGGGACGCCTCCCAAGTGCATGAACTTTTGAGCAAGCGAAGGAGGGAGCGGAAGAAAAAATGGTTAAAACTGTTAAGAAGTACTTACCAAGGTGAGTTTGAGCATTTAAGCGCATATTCAGAGACAGTAAACAAATCGAGAAAGATGGCTGGGAAGAGGATGGAAAAGGAGAAACTGTTGAAATTGAAAGTAACTGAGAGCCCAAAACCGGAAGGAACCAACGAGCTGGCAAAGACTTTGGCAGAATCCATGCACCCCCTGCTGGACCAGCTGAATAACTTTAGAAGATCTCCTCTCTTGGGTTTTTAGTTACTAGTGGGTATCTTTACTTTGTCCCTAGATGTAGTCCCTTACCTTATTTCTGTTGTAGTTTGTAGTGATTATTAAAAATACAATAAAAAAATCCCCTTCGAGGGGCTTAAAAAAAAAAGAATAATTATCAGGTGCATGCAGTTCAAGTACCTGATGTAGAAGTTTTGAATGTGGATGGGAGTAGAATTGTGTCTGAAGCAAAAAGAATTATGTGCACTGTTAAGATATTTGTTAACCCCTTGGGGGAGGATCAGGAAATTGAGCTGATGTTAGATATTGGTTCAACTGTGTCTATACTACCTGAGGCACTTTATTTGGAATATTTTGGGAGTGTGCCATTAGTAGAGCCAAAATTGCAGTTGGTGTGTTATTTACAGAACCAAATACCTTTGTGTGGTTGTTTACCTGCTAAAGTGACTTTTGGTACATGTTGTGCACCTATAGAATTTTATATTGTGCCTAATGGTACTCCTATCCTTGGTAGGGATTTGTTTGCTGCATTAAAACTGATGGTAGTGGACATATTATGGCTTCACAATTGGATGTTGAACCCTCGCAGAGAGTTCCCTTTTGTTTTCCTTCTGTGAGTGGGGATATCTCTGTGCAGGGTATTGATTGTGCAAAGGGATTTGTCCACAAAGTAAAAGTGAGATTTAATGTGGTTCCTGTGTAATAGAAGTTACGGCAATTGCCATTTGCCATGAGAGAGGCTGTGTCAGAAGAGCTTAAGAAATTGGTGCAGAAGGATATTATTGAAGAGGTGGACTCATTGGAATGGGTTTCCTCCATAATGGTAGTAAGAAAGAAAGATGGAAGTACATGCCTTTGTATAGACCTAAGAGAACCAAATAAGGCTGCTGTGATTGATAGCCACCCATTGCCACATATAGAAGAAGTGTTTTCAGAATTGGCAGGGTCGAGGATGTTTTCTACTTTGGATCTGCAGAGTGCATATCATCAAGTTATGCTGCATAAAGAAAGTAGAGCTCTTACAGCATTCATTATACATGAGGGATTATTTAGATTTAAATGTGTCCCATATGGGTTGGCTTCTGCTCCTGCTGCTTTTCAAAAGATGATGTCTTCAATACTTAAGGGGCAGAAGGGAGTCCAGTGTTATTTTGATGACATCATTGTATTTGGAACATCTGAAGAACATGAGAATAATTTACAATCGGTATTAAGGCATATTAGTGCAGTTGGACTGGAACTCAATATGGACAAATGTAAACGTAGACAGGTAGAACTGTCTTTTTTGGGACATAGTGTTTTAGCAGCTGGGCTGAAACCTGATTTGGATCATGTTGAAGCGATTATGCAGGCACCACCTCCTGTTAATTTACAAGGCCTGCGTTCTTTTTGGGGGCAGACATCATGGTATGCAAAGTTTATCCCTAATTATGCCTCAGCCATTGAGCCACTTAGAGATTTGTTGCATGGGAGTACAACCCTAGTATGGTAATTGGCGGCTCAGGCCAGTTTCAATACTGTAAAAGGCCTGATTGTCCATAGTCCTGCTTTGGCATTGTTTGAACCATCATTGCCCATAATTGTAACAACCGATGCTTCGGAGTATGGGTGGGGAGCCATGCTGACAAAGCTCCATGACGGTAAGGTGGAAAAGACAGTGGCATTTGCATCAAGGACATTGATTCAGGCTGAGAGAAAGTATTCTGTGGTTGAAAAGAAGGCACTTGCGTTTGTTTGGGCCACAGAAAGTGGAGAACTTATTTGTGGGGCCACTTATTTAAACTACGTACTGACCATAGTCCCCTGACAACATTATTGACATCAAAAGATGTCAATATTAGAGGGGACATGATTGCAGTCTTCAAGTATTTTAAGAGCTGTTATGTAGAAAATCTATTCTCTCTTGCTCCGGATTGCAAGACTAGGTCTAATAGGTGGAAATTACAAGGGAGTCGTTACTGGCTAAATATCAGGATAAAATGGTTGAGCAGTGGAACAGTCTGCCATGGAAGGTGGTGGATGCTCCTTTGCTGGACGTTTTCAAGTGGAGGCTGGATGACCATCTTTTGGGTATGTTGTAGGTATGTAGGGCTATCTTTTGGCTATGCTCCTGAAGAGTGCAGGGGGTTGGACTAGATGACCTGCAAGGTTCCTTCCAACTCTAACATTCTATGATTCTATTAAAAGGATTGGGAAGGGCAGGGAATCGGATTGCTAGATGGTCAGCACAATTACTCTCTTTTACTTATGAGATTGAATACAAACCAAGGGCAGAAAATGTGACACCTGATTGTTTGTCCCGGTTGCCTTTGCCATCCTCAGGCATATTGCCAGAAGAAGATGTAGAAGTAGTTGCATTGCTTTCAAGTATTCCAGTTGCAGTGACACGGGTGATATTTCAAGATGCATGCTTAGCATGCCCAATCCAGCAGAGATTAAAGGGATTTCTGTTGAATAAATGGCCTAATAAGGAAAAAGGAATTGAGTCAGAATCGTCACCTTATTTTATAGTACGTGATGAGCTCGCATTGCAAAACAGTTGTATTTTACAAGGGACGCATTGATTGTTGGTCCCAGAGGAACTGCAGTCTACATTTATAGCTTTGGCTCATGATACACACCAAGGGATTGTACATACTAAACAATGATTGTGGGACTTGTATTGGTGGCCTGGAATGGATTCCCAAGTGGAAGCAGCCATTAAGGCTTGTGCCACTTGCCAGTTACATGACAAAACTGCAGTAACACATCCAGCATTACTACAGCCAGTCATATTCCCACATTCTGCTTAGGAAAAGGTTGCCATTGATATTGTGGGACCTTTTGAGACCACCCGTATTGAATGTCATTATGCTATCATTTTAATAGATTATTTTAATAAATGGCCAGAGGTAGGATTTACATCACAAGCTACGTCTGCTACTGTGATTAAGTATTTGGCTGTGGTTTTCAGTAGGGAAGGGGACCCCAAAGAGTTTATTTCTGATAATGGTGCCCAATTTACTGCTTTGGAATTTGAAACTTTTCTTGTGGAACGGAATATTATACATAGGAGGTCATCAGTGTATTATCTGCAAGCTAACAGGGAAATTGAGCAGTTTAATAGAAGTTTGAAGGATAGCTTGCAGACACTAAATTGGAAGGAAGGGCATGGATTGCTTTTACAACTGATTTTCTGCAAGCATATAGGGCAACAAGGCATGCTACAACGCAAAGATCACTGGCAGAATTATTACATGGGAGAGAAATGTGTACTAAGTTAAATGTTACTGGTTTGTCAGAGGCAAGGGCTGATGTGTCATCAGATTCAGAATTACAAAAAGGTGGTTCAAAAGCAAGAGAAGTATAAGTCTTATACAGATAAATGAAGGGGTGCTAAGGATGTTAAATTTGAATGTGGCTCATTTGTTAGAGTAAGAGGACCTGGGATTTTGAGAAAGGGGGAACGTAAATTTACTTCACCACATAAGATTATGGAAAGGAAAGATTATCAGATGGCCATGTATGGAATGCTTCTTATTTGGTGCCTGCGTATTCTAGTGGGAATGAAGTGAGTTTTGAATCAGAGGGCTCTCCTTTGTTACCAGTGATTAAAAATGAGGATGGGCCTGTGCAGAAGGAGACCAATCCAAGCCATCAGTTGGGATGTCCAGATGCATCTCAAGAGACTCCATTACCATCATCGTCATTATCTCAAGAAGTACCACCAGTTGTTGAAACAGAGGAGAAAGGAAGAATGAGACGACCACCTGTTTGGATGAAGGATTATGTTATGGATTGAGAAAAGGGGGAGATGTTGTGTGTGTTTCTTTAAGAGGACTGTATATAAGTTAGGAGAAGGAAGTGTGAGTGATTGCAAGTTGTAGGTATATTTTATACTGTGTGACTGAGAATAACAAAGCTAACCTAGAGACTGACGTGGAGGCGTTTTATTATGATACAACACCAACATTGGGGCTGGCCTGGAAGAAGTAGGCTGAAGCAACAGCGATAATTTAGCTCTCTTCATTCACATGTCTCTTTTGGTGCAAAAGTAGGCACATCTGCTATATATATAAGTGCACCAGACATGTGAATCAAAAATAAGTGGCTCCCTGAGACATCTAATTTGATACATCTAAGTCTTACAGTGCAATCCTTACCAGGTCTACTCAGAACCCTACTCAAATCTACTCAATGTAGCTTACTCTAGAGTTGCCGGGGGTTGAAGGCAGGGGCATGGTGGGAGGCCTTATTGTGAATGTGATGATGTCATTTCTGGGTTTTCCAGGATGATGGTAGCATAGAGTTTCGGCTGATTCCTAGCACTACCTCCATTGCTACCAGGTTTCCCCCAGAAGTTTTTGTTGTTTTTCCCCTGCCACCACTTGAAGTTGGGGAAGGCAATAGGAGCTCAGAGCTGGGGATGCTCCACCCCAACAGGGGGCTTAGGAGTCCTGGTTTACTCTCAGGAAAACATTCCTATGACTGTACTGTTAGTCTGATTTGCCCCATGACGATGGCTTGGAAACCATGTTTTGTCAAAGTCCAGGGAATCAAATCTTATGGTTGGTAAGCAAGCAGTTGGTAAACCATGGCCCCGTTCATACGAGGGGTTTTGGTCTGGGAGCGAGACAGAACGGGGGTGGATCAAACGGGCGCGATCCCACAGCAACATCTGGGAATCGTTGCCTGTCTGTCCCCGATCTGTCTCTTCCGCGTGAAAACCCACACTAAAAAGAACCACCTACCTGGGTGGTTCTTGTGATGTAGAGCAGCTCAAACCGGCTGTGGGATCGGCCGCGCGTCCTTGCGGCGGAACATCCCGGCCTCCGGCCGAACTGCGCATGCTTGAACATGCGCAGTTTGGCGGCCTCCCCCTTGCCTCCGACTCTTCCTCCCTGGCATGTGATCGTGCCGGGGAGCAACGGTGCACGGGATCCGTGGGATCCCGCCCACGCGTATCTTTTTTGATGCGGCCCTCTTTAGCCGCGCTTCGCCTCGTGTTTTCCCTGCCGTGTGGCAGGGGCCCATGATGCACCAGGATTTCAACAGTGGTTTATTCCCAATTACAATCCTGGTTTGCAGGGCAAGTGCCAACCATAGTTTGCCAGTTCAAATATAATAGAAAATTACAATTTGCTATAAACTCAGAAATAATTGATTATCTTGCATTATGATTTGCTACAAACGGTGACAGGAAAAAAGCCCACGATCATAAATGCTCTGGGCTTATTTCTTGTGGGCTTTTTCCATAGAACAGCTACAAACTCAGAAATGATTATCTTGCTGTGCAAGAGATGGGTAGGGAAGGGTGAGGAGGGAATGCATGAGTATGCTGTTTCAAGACTCATTCACATAGTGGCAAACCATGGCTTTTGCAAAAGGAAGACAGAGTAAGAGGAGGCATTAGTGTGATCCCCCAGACTCCTTCAATGTCAGAGCCAAACCAAGCCTGTAGCTGCAACTCTACACATCTCCTATGTATGCATAAACCATTCCAAGCAATGGGCCTTCTTCTTAAAATGTTTTGCCATCAAAATGCAGAGTTTTAACTGCAGTGTTTTGCTTTGCTTTACTTTTTCACATCAACACAACTTAAGGTCCCAAAGGAAATAGTAGAGGAATGAATAAGACTGGAAGAAAAGGTCAAACAAAAAGGAATACAGCATAGGTCCATGGAAAGTAGACTATGTCAAACTTATCTGGAAAAGATAATTGGTTTTCTGGACAAGGGAAATGCAGTCAGTTTAGTCTATTTGGATTTCAGCAAAGCATCTGATATAGCACCATATGGGAGATTACTACTTAAACTGGAAATCGTGAGCTGTAATGTAGTATCATAGACAGATAATGAACTAGTGAAAACAATAGACAAAGAGCTGTACAGAAAGGCAATTTTTCAAGTCGCACAGTGATATGCAGCAAGAATATCAAAGGTAAACCATGGAAGACTAATTTTCATTAGCAGCTTTCATGCTGGAAAAAGGATACTGATGATATCTGATATACAGCTGGAATATGATGGTAAAATTGGGAGGTATCATTAACAATAATTAAGGCCATATATGGGAGCATCAGAAATGGGACAAGATGTAATTATTGTACAGACTGTTAGCCATAGGATTTGATGAAGCATAATGAGTACTTTGGTCTGCACTTAGACATTATGAACTGGAAATAAAAAGAGGAAAACTTCCTCTGAGTCTTGGTAAACACAGTTACTGAAATCATGAATTTCAGTGTGCAGAAGATATGCAGAAATGCTTACCTGATTAAAAAGGCTTTCATGATAAAAGAAGGGAAAAACAGTGCTTTTCTACATTAGCTAAAAGAGAATGTGGGCGCAAAAAACAATGTGTTGTGTAGGAAATCACTAGGTGTGGAATCCTCAGGACAAGAAGCACAACATGGTCACAAATAAACCCATACCATGAAATAAAGGGCAGGAACAGAACCACATTGGATACGTAGTTTAAAAAGGCTCAAAGAGGCAAAACAAAAGTCTGGCAATATGGGAAAAAAACATGGACCCACAAAGCCTGTGAAGAGCTGTAAGGATGCCTTGTAGAGCAGATAGGGTTGTCAGGTCTGATTTTGTCCCAACTGGGGGACTTTGGGGGGCATTCCCAGAGGGGGCGGGGTGTCCCCAATGTGATGACATCACATTGGGGATGTCCTGCTCCAAGCCCTGCTCCCAAGAACTGCCAGCAGCCACCCCCTCCCTAACCTCCTGCAAGATTTAAAGGGCCCACCGAACAGTTGGAGGGTCGTTTAAATCTTGCAAGAGGGGAGGGAGAGGGGCAGCTGCTGTCCACACACCTGAACTCCAAGCAACAATGCCACTTGGAGTTCAGGTGTGCGGGGCCAGTTCCTGCTGGCTGGAAGCGCTTAGAGGGACCCTTTAAGTGCTTCCAGCTGGCGGAGCCCTGTGCCAAGTCTTCCTGCGTTCCCACCCCCACTGGCTAGAAGTGCTTAAAGGGTCCCTTTAAGTATAAGTTTTATTCATGGTCATTGATCAGCACATAGTACACCAATGGCATATCTTGCAACATAAATGATACATATGACATTAAAATAGAAGCAGAATTTTAAAAGCAGGGGGTCCCTTTAAGTGCTTCTGAATAGTGGGGCTCTACTTGGCATTGCCACTTGGAGACCGGGTGCGCGGGGCCACTCAGTTGGAGGGCCCTTTAAATGTCTCAAGAGAGAAGGGAGGGGGTGGCTGCAGGTTTTTGGGCTTCAGGGCGGGGCTTCCTCCACCAGCCAGCTGGCTGGTGGGCGGTTTGAAGCACTGAAAAGCAGGTATACCCCCACCCGGCCTGGGGATCTAGCAGCCCTAGGAGCACAGTAAAGAAGAAAAGTAATCAAATCAAAACACAATGGACTAAGGCAACTGTGAATGAAGGAGCTAGTGTCCAAAAACTGGTGAGAAGTAGTCCTGTTGCGATGGGACTTCCGGTACGGTGCCGCGAGCCGACGTGTCTCAGGATTCTCCGAGCCTTCCGGTCCCACTCCGTTCTTTTGGAGCCCCCCACGATAATGGGGGAGCTTTGCTTTGCTTCCTGGAGGGAGGCAGAGTTGCAGGAGGCTTCTTTGCCCACCCCTGATGACAGCAAATCACGGGGGTGTTGACATTGTGCCCCGATGCGGGAGCGTAGAGGTGGAGAAAACATGGGTGCCGCCATGGTTTTCATAGCAGCGACCAGCCGGTTTTAACCAATAATGTTTTATCTGCAAGCAACACATCGCAGCAAGAAAAGACACTTTAAGTGAGTCCAAATTTAAGAATACTTCCCGTGTATTTCATGCAAGGTAAAAATTAATACAGAGTTTGGAAAAACCCCTTCAATCACCCCTAAAGCGTAAAAGAAAGCGGCTATGGAGTGACTGGGGGGAAATCTCATGGTTTTGAGAAGAGGGGGTAAGAACTGAGAAAAATAAACTGCTTTTAAAAATACATATATATATTGTTAGCTGAAAGTAAGACTGTTAGAAGACCCGGATACTTCGAATATTATACTTTAATCCTGGTGAATAAAACATAAAAGAGTAACAAGCTAAAAATAATAAGAAAATGGCGACATATGAGGAAGAGGAAGAATGGGATTTGAATATATTAGTGGAAGAATTAACCTATGAACAATTCAAGAGATTTTTGTCAACTACAATTAAACAAGCAGTTGAAGCAGCCTGTAAGTCTTTATTTAAAGAACCTAGTAGTGAACTTGTAGACATTGAAGATAATAGAGAATCTAATCTGCATTTGCAAACTTCATCTGAATTACAAGATTGTTGCCAGGAGAGGGAGCTACTGGATAAGAAATCAGTGATCACGCAGACTGTGACTCATGAACCAGATGTTCATAGAAAACACCTGCGGAATAACCAAATAAGATTGAAGGGGGGGAAAGAAGCAAAAAAAGGACATTCCTTAAAGATTTTTGTACAAAGGAGAAAGAGAAAGAAGGTGACTAAAACCAAGGAGTTAAGAGATGGAAGAAAGAACTTTAAAATCCCCAAAAGATTGACAAATGTTACATGGAAAAAGGAAAGGTTATGTTTGAAATTAAGAGCCCAAGAATACAAGAATTTTAGACATTGAAAAGAAATTGGGAAAAAGAAAGAGGCAACAGAAAGATGGGGGGGGGAAACCTGAAACTATGTTATGATTTGGTGTGTAATATATTTTTCTAATTTTGATAAATGATGGCTTTTGAAAAAGGAATTGACATTGTGGAGAAATTATACACAGATTTTGTTTGTAATGAAATGCTAGAAGAAGATGTTGGAGTCTGTTAATTTGCTTATTTTTAAGGTTTGGTTTGGGACTATTGTATCACTATTTATGGATGTTATATTGATTCTTATGACTGAAGCTGAAAGATATGAATGAATGAAATATTGGTTTTTATTTGGGTTATAAATAGTAGTTAAAATAGGGTGTGTAGTCCCCTCCTCTGTGTAAATTGGCTTAAGAAAAAGAAACTTTAAAGATATTGACCCTTAAATAATTTTTTTTAAAGACAATGAATATCATAGAAATAGTTTTGCAGGTTGATTACAACAAAATATGTAAAGAGAATTCTCTTGATACAATTCTTTCTCTATGGTAGATAGGAATTAAACTGTTTGTTTGCTTCCTCTTTTAAGAAGTGGTCAAAATTGAAAATGTGAAAGAGGGAGTAAGTGATGGTCCTTTTTGTCTCTTGTTTGGGTTGTTATTATTTCTTGCAGTATTATGAGTAGGTTATATAATAATTGAGATATTGATACTAATGAATGAATAGCAGGATTAAATTTGGGGCTGGGTGAAAACAGTTAGATTTAGATAGATTTTTAATTATCAATGTACTTTCAATAAAGTGGTTTATTAAAAATTAGGTATTCAGTATTTGAAATGTAGTTCCATAGGAGATATTTGCCAATTTAATAAACTTAATAGAATAAATTCCAGCAACTTTGTAGAGACGTATGAAGTACATGATTGGTAAAACTAATGAGATGATAACTTATTAGAAAGATGGAATGAATAACTGATTATTATTTATATGTTAATTTTTTCCCAGTCACCAGAAAAATAGAGGGAATAAATCAACCTGGATTTGTTTATAGATAAAAGGTACTATAGATGAATCTATGCTTAAAGAACTGATTGTTTTTGGTGTCATTTTATGTGTACGATATGGGTGTTAAGATGGATTTTTACGGTTGTGCGATAAAATACTAAATGATTATATTTGCAGAAACACCAAGCAATAGAAATGAAATCCTCATGAACTTTATATCTGGGGTGGACAAAATTTTCTTTATAGTTATTGTTAGAAATATGTGCTGAAATGTATGTTGATCTCTCTTTAGTGAAACGTTTTGTTGTATAAAATATGATTTACCTTTGTTTACTATAGTAAAACCAATAACAAGATTATAAAAAAATAAAGTTCAGCCAAAACAAGTCATTAAATCATGCACATTTGCCAATTAAAAAAGCACAGGTGGATATTAGATCATGACTCTTGGCACTGATTAAAAAGGATCAATTATTTGTATTGTAGAACAGTGTCTCCCAGACTGAACTAAACTATGTGTTTTACAAAGTATAAACTTCAATTTTTACCAGAAGCAGCTTCATAAATAATCAAAAATAATTCTGTAAAATTTCCTGATGAACCAAAATGAATAATAATATGTAAATCAATACATCTATAAGAGCTTAATGCTATAAGGTATTTTGAAACACTAAAAGAATTCATGTAAAGAGTTTAATGCCTTAGAATGTCATTGTGATGCTATGTTTTCATATTTTGAGTGGAAATAAGTTTATAAAACGCTTTAAGATATTTTATATGCATGTATTAAGTGTAAAGAAGAACTAAGTTTGTAGAATTTTGTAATTGAACTGACAATGTAATACTGAGAATGAACCCAGCCTGAAAAGTTCAGTCTGAGGTAACAAGAGTCTGGAAGTAGTAAACAAAGTCGTAAATTAGAAATAATGAATTGCACCTATGTCGTAGGAGTAGAAAACTCAGCCAGCTACCATCCTGTGTGTCAAATATGTGATTGATGACTGACCAGAGAAAGAAAACTGAACTGAGCATGTCTACATGATGTGAATGATGATGTAAAGTGAGGAGGAGCAAAAAGAGTATATAAGTCTGCTCAAGGGTGAGTGTTTAACTAGGACTTTTGTGCTTGCCAGTCAAGTAATAAGTGTTCACTGGTTCCACACCCTTCTTCCTAGGGCTCTCCATCTTAAGTCTCTACCTTAATCTTCAATTTTAAAGCAGAACTCCAAGAAGTTCTTTAATCCAACTTCTACAATCTTTGCTGGTGTCCTGTCAGCTCCTATAGGCCTATTACTGGAGCAGTTCTCTTTCAGACCTCTTGTTTTCTCCCCTCTCCCTCCTCCCCTCTGGAAAAATGCTACTGTTTCTAAGGTGAGTGTCAGGGGCTGTTGGGAGACGTAGTCTCTCAGACATACCATTACACAATATATAAATTCAGGTGGATAGCCATGTTGGTCTGAAAAAACACAACAACGTTTGAGTCCGGTGGGACCTTTAAGACCAACAAAGTTTAATTGTGGGTATAGTTTTTGTGTGAATGCACACAAAAGCTTATACCCAGAATTAAACTTTGTTGGTCTTAAAGTTGCCACTGGACTCACAATAAATAAAGAGCAGGAAAGATGAAAAGTGGTTGTAAATCACCCTTCTTGCAGGCTAATCAATCCTTTAGAAGCTGGATTCAAGCATATTTAAAAATGCATTCTTGTCTTTCATATTTGGCCACTGAGGGTGGGTTAGAGGCTGAGCCCAGCAACCAGTGGAAGGGTTGAGGGCCAGGACATAGGGGCACAACATTGGTTGTGTCACTATATCACTCCCAGGGAATACCTGAAAGTGACTTTGGGTAGTTCAATTTTTCTTTGGAATAGATGCTGTTGCACTGATGGTGATTTTTTAAAAAATCTCCCACCAGCCACCAGAGCTGAAATAGGAGCTGGGGGCCAGAGATCGCTGGCCCCCCACCAGAAAGCCAGCATCCCTAGATGAGAGGCTCAAAAATAGGTAGCACATATACATTTAGTCTAAGCAATGGCAGGCTAGCACTAATATAAGTTCTCTGCTTTATTACTTAAACACTGCCCAAGTTGTTTTTCTTACCATTTCAGTTTAAAATGTAAACTGATTTGACTGCAAGTTTGTATTCTGGGAAGATCAAATAGCAGTCAGAAGGGAGGAAATCAAGAAGAAAAAGGAATTTTAAAATGTCACCTACGGATACACACATTTGTCAGTTCTGATTACCAAAGTAAGTATAATGTCTATCATATTTCTGATTTTTTTAAATGACAATTGTTATTAATGAACCACATTCCAGTAACAGTGAACTCCATGGTGTCCTTTAGTAGGCTACAGGGATGTTCTGGGATGTATGAAAACAGCTAAACCAATTGTTGGTTTTTTGTTTTTTGCCTTAAATTATATTCAGGGCATGAGACTAAAACATACCCTGCAGTAACCCATTGCTATTGTGATATCCTTAAGTCACCAGATATGTTAGACAATTTTTTTTTGTGGTATTTAAAATATATATGCAAACTAACTCCATAAACTTATAGAGAAAATATGCATTTAATAATGTATACCTCTAGCAATGAACTACTGTATTTTGAAAAGTAATATTTTCACCATATGTATACGAGTCTCAATAACAGAAAGTGGAAACTGCTTTCCTTAATATAAAATACTAAGTTCACTAGACAGTGAAAGAACGTTGCATTGATGAATGTACCAACCATAATATATTACACAACAGAAATGCACCTTGACATGTATAATAACCAAAGCATATCCAAGGATATTTTAAAGGGCCCAGAATAAGCAGAGGGAAATGGGGGTGGGGTGCAACACAGAATGATCACCATGTAATATTTTTCTTTCAGTGTCTTTTAAAAGTATTGCAAGGTGAAAACCTAATAAAAGGAAAGTATGAAAGTTGACAGTAAGGTCTATATGGAATTGGTGTCTTACCTTTTCCCCTTTCTGGCCTGGCAAGCCAGCTACTCCTGGCAATCCTGCTTCTCCCTGTTAAATATAAAGCCAAAATTTTCTGTTCTAAAATTTAATTAAAATAAGGAACATAAGCCACCTTTACGTGGACAGTGTTATCTAAGGCTGCCAGTTTCCCACTGAGGTATCACATGCTGCTGCTCCTGTAGCCAGTGGGAGAAAAATAATCAAAATAATTGCCATTGGGCAATGGCCGGATGTCACTTCTGGGGAAAAACCTGGAAGTGTCTTCAACCTTTTGTGTCACTTCTGGGGAAAACCTGGAAGTGTCTTCAGCCTTTTTCTAGGAATTGCTAGAAACACTATGGTTTTACCACAGAGTTTCCAGTCATTCCTAGAGAGGCATCACATCACTTCCAGGGTTTCCATAAAAGTAATGTCACGTGGTCCTCCAATGGTGTCCTACAGGTCCCCACCCTCCTGGACTCCATGCCTGGCAAACCTAGTTATCCTATCCTAAGTCCACTAAGCATAGCCTGAATGAAGAATGAGCCTGAGCTTCAGTCACAAGCTCCATAGACTCTCAGTATCCTAAAATCAACAACCTGATTGGCTGCTGTTGTGGAATGGACCAATCAAGAAATACTATGACTTTCAGTGGGAACAAACCCTATCGGTCTTAAGCGCTCACTCGTGATTGGACCTTAGTATTCTAGGGGTGTAGTTTAGCTAGTTCCAGATTGTATATAAGTTGGGATAGTTTTTTGTGTTTGTTGTGTTCTGAGCTGAATAAAAAAATTACTTTTGAGAAAAGATGGGCAAAATTTGAGAAGGGGAGGGAGTTCAGGAGGAATGTGATGCCATAGAGTCCACCCTCTGAACCTGCCATTCTCCTTAGGGGAACTAAACCACGTCACCTGGAGATGAGTTGTAATTTCAGGAGAACTCCAGGCCCCCTCTGGAGGTTGGCAGCCCTGATGCTCAGGATTGCACTGGTAGTATTCTAAGCTTGAAATACTCCTAACAGTTATGATTGCGGATGTTTAAAATATTTAGGAACAGGACAAACTTATGTTTCAGAAGGATGCTGCCTAAGCACTTTCTAGCCCAACGTTGCTATTATTCCAATTTCTTTGCATTTATCCAGGAACTGGGATTTTACTGGATTTTTTTTCTCAGCCAATTTATTTTCTTGGCCATTCCTGATTTTATATATTTCTGACACAGAGCCTCCTCCTTTCCTTCCTTTCCTTCCTATTCAGTGGTACCTAGTGTTGCCAATTGCCTGGAGGGGGTGTCCTATCCCTTTAACAGAGTCTTAATAGTATGTTATTTACCAGATTATATTATTAACCTCCATGCCACGAAAAGCTTCAACTTTGCACTTCCATACATTAAGATTCTAATAAAGGAACAGAACATTTTCTCTAAGCCTGTTGCCAACCTTATTTACTGCATTTGAACAGTGTGCTTTATGGCAGTTTTACAGGAGTTCTACAGCACAGCAAATCAGCAAACTACACATTTCTTTCAAGAGAATTTCCCAACCCAAAACTGGTTAACCTACCCTGCCTCCTGGCCCATGTTGCCCCCCTCCAAAGGAGGGAGGGAAGGAGAAAGTCATCTTACCAGTTGGCCAGCCCTACAACTCTCCCAGCTCAGCCGGGCACCTCCATGTGGCTCTACCAGGCTGAGCACCTCTATTCATGCACTGCACAAAATTTTACCAGGCTAGGCACCTCAAGACACTCTGCTTGCCCAGCTCACTCAGGCTGAAGGCTACTTTCCCTGGGCTGCACACAGCTCATCTGGGCCAGGCACCACCTTCCTCAGGATGCACACTGTCCTTCATCCCTGTGCTTGACCAGCCTAAATGGGAGGCAAGCCATCAACCCACTGGGACTATGCCCGTTGGCTATAATGGCCAATTCGCCCCTGAAAATAAAGCCCTATAGCTATGTCACAGATTTGTAAAGATTCAGAGTTGAAGACTGAGGATTAGTGTAACAGCTGTTAATGTCAGAAACTCCATATATTCCTAACACAGGAAACCAGATTCATTTCTTTTGGGGTTGGACTTGGGGGGGGGGCAGTCTCTCCCAGGTGAGAAATCACCTAAACACGGTCTATTCTTTTCTCCTGCCTACAGTATATCTCCTGCCCATGCCAGTGAAGTTATTCAGGAAGAAGAAAACAGGCTTGATTGTGTAGCAAGAGGTAGCAAGAACATTATCATGTGTGGATTCTTTTTAATCCCTATTTCTAATATTTCCTAACTTGTTTTCTGTCATTCTTGTTGTAATAATCTATCTGCAATAATTTAATAGATACTTTTTTATTGTTTCTTTTTTCACATGGAAAAC
This sequence comes from Gekko japonicus, assembly GCF_001447785.1. NCBI lineage: Eukaryota > Metazoa > Chordata > Lepidosauria > Squamata > Gekkonidae > Gekko > Gekko japonicus. Next base: position 716,733 of record NW_015173142.1, on the reverse strand, counting down.
ACAAACAGCCATACTCAAGTGGTCCACATTCTGTGTTTGGAACCCTGTGTCAAGCTAGCTATTCAGGAAGCAGTCATTTCTACTGTTTGGAAATTCCATCTCTGCAGCATACCTTGGAGTGACATTTATCCAATCAATGTGAACAGTTTAAATCACCCTTTATTACAGTTTTTGTCTGTCTTCTAGATTACTCTAATCTTCTTTAACTCTGAACCATTAACTGACAATCTGGTGGTGGAAAGAGCCGTTAAGTCACAGCCAATTTGTAGAAACCCCATAGGGTTTTTAAGGCAGGAGGCGAACAGAAGTGATTTGCCATTAGCTGCCTGTGTGTAGCAACCATTGACTTCCCTGGTGGTCTCCTATCCAAGGGCCAACCCCGCTTAGCTTCCAAGATCCAATGAGATCATGCCAGCCTGGGCCATCCAGGTCAGGGCAACTGACAATCTACGTGAGGAATAGTCCCTTTTATTGCGACAATTTTGTTCACTTAGTTATTACTTACAATCCCTGCAGTGTTTTTCCTAACACATTGGTTTCCCTAGTTTTTCTCATCTTTATTCTGTGTTCATTCATGCTTGATTGGTTGCAATTTGTTTTGTATAAAGTGCTATTGCAGGACAGCAGGACAACTGCAGGATATTTTCTTATTATGAAGATTTGTCTCTTTATTTGTTTGTCTACTTCAATATGTAAACCGTGCTTTTCTCCTTAACAAGGATCCAATATGGCTTTCGTCATTCTCTCATCCTCCACTTTATCCTCACAACAACCCTATGAAATAGGTTAGGCTGAAAGACCTCACCAGCTCTTCCATAGAAGAGTGATCTCCCAGATTTGAGTTCAGCTCTCTGACAATTACGTTATGCTGTAGGGCTGCTGACTGTGTTGGGAAATTCGGGGAGATCTGGAGGTGGAACCTGGGAAGGGCAGGGTTTGTGGAGGAGAGGGACCTTAGCAGAGTATGATGCCATAAAGTCCACCCTCTAAAGTAGCCATTTTCTCCAGGGGAACTGACCTCTGTAGTCTGAAGATCAGTTGTAATTCTGGGAGATCTCCAGGCATGATCTGGAGGATGGCAAGTGGCAACCTTTCTATGCTAGCTGCCACTGGTTAGTAATGGCCAGGGGCAGGTGGCCATTAAGGCCAGTAGGAAAAGTCTTGATGGCCTGGGGGACCTCAGGAAATGGCTTCTCTATCTGTAATCTGGCCACATCTACCCAACAATGTCAAACCAGTCTTTGGCATTGTTCCAAACAGAAGCTACAGCTGTGCAAACAGACAGTGGCTCAGTGGCAGAGCACATCTGTGGCATTCAGAAGATCCCAGATTCAATTCTCAGCATCTTCAGTTAAATGGATCAGATAATAGGTGACATGAAAGACCTCTGCCTGAGACCCTGGAGAGCCACTACCAATCTGAGTAGACAATACTGACCTTGATGGACCAATGGTCTGATTACCTGGTGTTTCACTAATTCCAATGGGGGGGGTGTTAATTGAAGTTGCTCCTGCATAATTCTATTAAACTCTCTTCCAGTTCTCACACAGGAATATAAAGAGGGCCATGTGTAGATAGTCCTGCAGGGTCCTCCAAACTAGTTAGGTAGTTGATTGCATAAACCTGTGAGCATTTCACACACAGCCCTTTAGGCTATAGATTCTGATTAGCTCCACCCAGAAACAGAAAGCCAGGGTGGTATATTGGTTAGAGTGTTGAACTAGGATTTGGGAAACCCATGCTGGAATTTCCAATCTGCCATGGAAGATTACTGGGGCTAGTCACACACTCTCAGGCTGCCCTATAAGAACGGGGGCAAGCGGGCCCTGTCAGACGTTTGAGACAGTGTAGTGGGAGACCACGCTACTGAGACAGCTGGCCACCAAACCTGGGGGGGGGGTTGTCCCCATCTCGGATGATTAATATAGGTATAGCACCATATTATTGGAAGGTTTTATTGTGATTTTAAATGTTTTATTTATTATATCCTGTATTGTATTTTGCACTCAGCTTTGCCGTATGTGAGCCGCCCTGAGCCTCTGGGAGGGCGGGATATAAATCAAAATAATAAATTAATAAAATAAATAAATAAACCTACCTCACATGATTATTGTGAGGATAAAATGGAAGAGAGGAAAACAATGTAAGCCACCTCAGGTCCTCATTGGGAAGAAAGTCAGGGATGAATGAGGTAAAGTAAATTACTAGCTGCCACAAGCTGTGCAGTACAAATCATGGGCTCCGGGCCATTTTTTGTGTATTCACCGTGTCTAAATTAATGAAATGTACAGAGCATAATTTAGAACTTCCTCTAATGTTAAATCTTAGCTGAGATATAGGGAAGAAAGGAACTGTTTGCCATCTGGCATATCCATATCACTGATAAACAAAATTATAACTAAAAATATTCAGCAGCAGTACAAGCAATACAGATCACGTAAGGCATGAGCAACACATAAAATGAATTAATACCTTGTTTGGATAGCAAAAGCATTTTTCTTCAGGTTTTTGTTCCATTATTGGAAGTGCATGCATTTCACCCACATGAACAGTTGATGGTGATGCTGCAGTAGTTTTCAGGTGTTCTTCCAAACGACACTGAAATTATAGATGTTATTTTGAATTAAGTCTGCTTCATCAACATGGATCAAAATATATTTTCTACAGCGTCTTCTGGAATATAATAATAACATTGTGGATGCAAAGATTATGAAAACTGAACTCAACACCAAGATTGATTCATTTATGCTTTATACAATACTAGGAGTAATGCCCGTTGTGGGAAGAAATACAACGAGATCTAGAAGGAAGCTCCAGATGAGTGTCCCGATTGTGGCTGGTGGGGCGGCAGAGGGAAGTGGAAAATGAAGGGAGGCAAGCCATGTTTCTTTCCTTCTGCTTAGCTATATGGCAGGGCTGTCTCAAGTCATTTTGCTGCCCCACGTGGGTAGAATGGGAGGACAGCCTCATGGTAACAGATATGGTTCTCTCCACCTCTGACTTATTTTTTGAGGGGGAGGGGGGTGTTATGCAGTGGCAGCTAAGGTAGAAAAGCACCTCCTCCAGTGCCATGTTTTCTGGGTTCCAAAGGTCTGGAAAGTGGTACCATAGCCGAATACATGGTGGCCAACTCTGGGTTGGGAAATACCTGTAGATTTGAGGGGTAGAGCCTGGGGAGGGCAGGGTTTGGGGTGGGGAGGGACCTCAGCAGGGTATAATGCCATAGAATCTACTGCCCAATGCAGCCATTGTCTCCAAGAGAACTGATCTGGGTCATCTGGACATCAGTTTTAATAGCTGGAGATCTCCAGGTGCTCTGCCATCTGGAAAGCAGTTGTAATCCTGAGTGATCTTTAGCCCTCACCTGGAGATTTGCAACCATGGTTTCCCCCAACAGACAGTAAGGGGAAAATTATTTTACCTCAGAACATTAACAGCAAACTGTTTAGAATGTTTTGGGGAAAGGCCAGTGAGGCTGCATATGCAAACGACCTCTGTGTTCCGAGACAATGGCGAACTAGGCCACATATGCAAATGGCCTCTGTGTTCTGACTGGCTGGCAGCGAACTGTTTAGAATGTTGGAGGCAGGACTCAGGCAAAGCAGCCAGTGGGTAGGGAGACCCTCTGAATGACAGATCAGAGAGTGAACTGATTTTGGAGCATGTTGGAATGTTCAGGGGAGTCCATGACCAAAATAGAATTATATATACCGGAGGATTAGGAAGGATTAAATCTTTTTAAGATTCCATCTTAATTTAAAAGAGCCAATAACGTAAATATCGTAATGATGTGACTTGCTGAGATATGACAAGTTCATCAGTAACCTGCCCTGTTCACATATACCATACTATCCTGATACATGTGCTTCGCTACGGTATTTAAGTTCCGTAAATCCAGTTATAATATCGATGATGTGAAGTTTGAAATGTGACATTTGTTGTAGGAATTCTAGTGGAGAAGATTGTAGTGTAAAAAATGAAGTGAGACATACGTACTTTTTTTTTCTCTATTGAAGGACCTCTCTGTAGACCACATTAGTGGTTCTACCCTCAGGGGCTAGGATCACCAGGCTGCTTGAGGAGCTCACTCTGGAGCAGGCCACATAGAACTGTCCATTTAAGAAGCAGTCGTCTGTTAAGTCAACTCCTGCTACCTTCCACAAAAGTGATGGCCTCTCTACTTGTGTTCCTGGATTGTGTTGCTCATATGGAGACTGTGTTGTTCTGAGCACCTTGGGGTGATCTTGCTGGTACTTGGCCTTTGCAGCACAGTGCAATCCAGAAGTATTATGTGCAAATGTCTTCGCTGCATCCCTAAATTGCCTCCTCCTGGCAGCTGCCTCTCCAATGTAGGGGAGGGAGGGGGGAGGTGTATTAGAAGCCACTGTGGAGGCGGGGCTGGCAGGATCACTAAGGTGTTACTACTGGGGTGAGCTCCCTTGTGTCTTTAAGCACCCTGCGACAGCTGCTGCACCTGACAGACAACCGCCTGTTAGGAGTAGGAGGTGGGGGGGAGTGTGTTGGAAGCCATCAGAGAGGCTGGGCCAGCAGCATCGCTAAGGTGATCATGCTGGGGTGGTGTCCCTGATGGATTAAAGTACCCTGGCCCTGCTCCAATACCTGAAAGACACCCGCCTGTCTGGTGTTGGGGGGGATTGCATTTAAAGCCATCGGAGAGGCTGGGACAGCAGTAGGGCTAAGGCTATCCTGCTGAGCAAACCTCCCCAGCGGCTGTAAGCATCCCACCTCCTCTTCTATACCTGACAGGCAGCTGCCTGTAGGAGGGCAAGGGGGAGGGGGATTAATAGAAGCCACTGTGGAGGCAGGGCTGGCAGGATCACTAAGGCGTTACTGGTGGGGTGGGCTCACTCGGGGCTTTAAGCACCCTGCATCCACTGGTGCACCTGACAGACAACCGCCTGTTAGGTGTAGGAGGTGGGGGGAGTGTGTTAGAAGCCATCAGAGAGGCCGGGCCAGCAGCATTACTGCACCTCACAGGTGGTTGTTGGCCATTCCTGATTTCCTCAACTGTCATTAGCTCTGTGCAGTCCCCTGTAACTGTTGGGTTTTTTTTACCTCAGAACACTGACCTCTGCAGCTGACCAATCAGAGAGTGGGGGGTGCAAGGAGGCAGCAGCCTGGCAGCTGCATAGGAATCAATGGGGGAGCACATTTTACCCCTGTTGACCCCCTTAGGGGTTGAATTTTTAAAAATCCCTTCTTAATGAGCACCTACGTCATGGTAGGAGTGCTCTCCCCGAATTTGATGTTTCTAGGTCCAGCAGTTTGGCCTGGGCGTTGATTTTACGGTGAGGAGACTTTCTTTTATTATATATAGATGTGATCTCTGAAGACTCTCTCTATATTTCATGTTTATTGTTCCAAGATACATATATCATGTATGTTATTTTGTATGATTCATGTGTCAAACATTGCTCTGCTCAGTTTGCCATGGATGCAGGGGGAGGGAATTCCTTAGGTGGGGGAGCAAGTGTGGAGTGTGTGACTGCGCTATCTTAGAGGCTGTAATTCTTCCAAAGAAGCATTCCTCTCCCAGAGGGGTGTCCTTGAAACTTTTGGTGCCAGCTTGCTTGTGTAGATAATGGGATTGCATATTTCCCAGGTGAAAGGGGGGTAGGAACGCTATGGCTAGGCGGGATGGATGTGACGTATGAGTGACCATTAGGAGGGGTGTCATTTGAATTACCTATATCTGTGATTGTACCCCCCAAAATCTCCAGTTCCGACACAGTAAAGTTATGACCTGGATCTTGCTTAAATCTCAATAAACAGATCACTACCCAACCTGATCAGGACTCTGACATCATGCACAATTAGATTCAACAATTTTTTAAAAAAATGGCGCCAATTTAGCAAACGTAAAAACAGATCTAAATTTAACCACGGCATCAGTGTAGTATGGCATGTAGTGCTTAGCTTTTTTAATTAAACATTTTAGAATCTGGCTTTCCAGTCAATATTTATAACAACTGGCTTGCAGACCAAATTTACCTACTTCCTTATCCAGCCACACTTACAAAGTGGAAATGGTGGGGGAACAGTAGGTTTACCAACCTCCAGGTGGGGACTGGAGTTCTCCCAAAATTACAGCTGTTTTCCAGATTACAGAGATCAGTTTTCCTGAAGGAAATAGCACATTTGGACGGAAGATTCTATGGCATCACATCCCCCTTGAGTTACCTTCCCTTCCCAAACTCTGCCCTCCCTAAGCACCACCCCAAGATAGCCAGGAATTTCCAAGCTGGAGTTGGCAACCCTAAGAGAATGTTAAAAGAATATGGATGGTGAGACTAGGGTTATTAATAAGGTTTCTGTATAGATATTTGTGAAAGTATAAAGTTTTCTCTGGAGCCTATATATAGATCTCTCCATAATGTACATCTGCTCTTTTGTTGTTGTTTTATATTTTTCGTGTGTGTGTGTGTGTGTGTGTGTGTGTGTGTGTGTGTGAGAGAGAGAGAGAGAGAGAT
>NW_015173142.1:700571-710230 GCF_001447785.1 Gekko japonicus | reverse complement strand
CAGAGAGAGAGAGAGAGAGAGAGAGAGAGAGAGAACCTGGAAGTCATGGCGACCTCTAGTGACTGACCCCTACTGGGGCCCGTAAGATATTTAGAGAGGCGGCTGAATAAAACCTGCCCCTGTCCTCCCGACTGCTGGTATTTCAAGGAGGTCTCCCATCCAGGTATTTGCCAGAGTCAACCCTGCTTAACTTCCAAGAACTGAAGAGATCGGGCTTGCCTGATAAACAGTTGCATTCAACTTGAGATCCAGACAGATATTGTGAAGATGTGCACCCACATCAGTTGACTGTACAGATTTCCCTTACTGGAAGGGAGCAAATGTCTTTCTGATGCCTTTTCCCACAGCCACCTTGTTCCTCCAGATTTTCCCGTATCGTTTGTGATGAAAAATAACCATGTAATATAGACATTCATTCTGAAGAAAGGGCATTTCAAGAATACCACAGAATTTTCATACATTTCTTAAGCACTAGGAAGGAATCTACTGATGTGAAAAAACATGCATTTTTATTTTAATTACTTACCATGTTCTCAGATAATTCACAACAAGTCTCCTGAGCAACAAGTTGAGGGTTGCAATATAGAACCATGTGGCTAAGTTCAATCTGTTTAATAAACACAGGAATGTCTATCAGCAATATAAGGCAACAAATATTTGACACATTAAAAAACCTCCATAGCTACAACTCAACACAGAGTTTAACCACTGAAACCCACTTAGGCTTCCGTGTCTAAGTCTGTCTTGGATTGTTGCCATAAATTTTTTAAATGCACTGCAGTCTGTCATTTTAAAATACTGTATTTGACTATATTATACCAGTTAGCAAAGTAACCCACAGACTCTAATTCAAATGTAACAAGTGTTTTCAGCCAAACTGCACTTACATTAATTTTAAGCAAAATATTTATACTCCATCCTCCCATATTTAAGCTCACAAGACAGTTTACAAAACTAAGTTGATATCAATAAAAGCATGACTACCTAATTTAGTATGCTTTTAAAACTGAAAAATCTACCATAGCAGATTTTATAGATCTTTGCCTTCTTTTGATCAAGTCTTCTGGACCTAGTTTAAGCATATACCTACGAGGGGAAGGCAAACATGCTACGTTGGAACTATATTTTTATAGCAATACTACTACTGTTACTATTACTACAACAACAAATAAATTATGAATACTTAAAGTATATCTTTGTCCCTCTGTACTGCTAAGACACTCTCCTTCCACTGGCAGCAATTTAGGGCCAAACTAAACATTATGGCATCCTTATGCCTGTCATGAGGACACCGCCACCATTTTAAAATGCCACAAAAGCTTTAGCCAATACAACTGGGATAATGTGCACTTGATAGGAAATGAGTATGTGATCCTCTCTATGTGCATGCATGATCATTAAACAGTGTTCAAATTCCCATAATATATGAAGCAACTGTTTCAAATGCTTTCAGCTGTTTCCTTATTAGGTCTCTTTGGGTTTCACTCAATCTTGCCCAATTCTCCTCCCTATTACAGACCTGGTCCCACACATCTTTCATACATGCCGGTCCCATAATCCCCCAGGATGACTTTTTGTGGATAAAGACATCCTGCCTTTTTCAACAGCAGAAAAACTGGTTGGTCCAACTCTTTTTTGCGAAGGAAAAATATGTACTCTTTCTCCAAAAGATATTCCCTTAGTTAACACAAAAGGCTCTTTTTGCATATCCTGCGTCATTTACCCAAACAGAAAAGGTATTTGGGCTAGCATCTTCACATTCAAATCTTTCTAGGCCATTTTGATGACAACCATACCTATGCACAAACTGCAGGGGAGAGGCTCAAATGTATTGTTAATTTTTAGGGTTGCCAGGTCTTCCCTGGCCACTAGTGGGGGATTAGGGTTGCCAGACCCCCCAGTTTGGTGGGGGTTGCCCAGTTTGGAGGGGCTCCTTCATCCCTACCACCCAGCTGGTGGGCAGGGAAGCCCTGCCCCCAAGAGCAACCACCCAGCCTCCTCCCCACCTCTCCCCAGCAACATTTAAAGAATGTCTTTAAATGCTGCTAGGAAACAGTGGGGGGCACGTGCCTGCACTCTTAAGTCCCAAATTCGGGGCTTGGAATGCAGGCAAACACAGCCTCCCCCCCCCTCCCCAGCAGCATTTAAAGGATGGCTTTAAATGCTGCTGGGAAGCGGTGGGTGCCGTGCACCTGCACTCTAAGCCCCAAATTTGGGGCTTGGAATGCAGGCACGTGCGGCCTTCCCCCACACCTCTCCCCAGTAGCATTTAAAGGATTCCTTTAAATGCTGCTAGGGAGAAGCAGGGGTGCTGCTCCCCAATGTGACGACATCCCTTCTGTGTGATGTCATTATGTTAGGGACTCCCCACCCCCTCCAGTAATGCCCCCCAAAGTCCCCCAGTGGGGACTTTGAGGGGACCTGGCAACCTTATGGGGGATTGGGGGGCAGGGTTGTTAAATCCAGGTTGGTAAAGTCCTGGTGATTTGGAGATGGAGCCTGGGGAGGACAAGGACCTCAGTGGGGTATGGTGCCATAGAGTCCACCTTCCCAATCGCCCATTTTCTCCAGGGGAATTTATTTATTTATTTGATTTCTATCCCACCCTCCCCCGCAAGCAGGGTCAGGGCTGGTCACAACGTCTCATTAAGTAAACATAATAGCATTAAAACATAAGATATCAACCATAAAATATAAAACAAAACCAAGTTTAAATCCAATCAGAGGGATGGCAACTATTCAAGGCAGGCCTCTCTCATCTTTAGTCTGGAGATGAGTGTAATTCCAGGGGATTCTCAGGTTCCACCTGGAGGCTGGCATCCCTATTAATTTTGCAAGTTAAAATGCCCTAAAATTCCTGAATCTATCCTCTCTATAGACGTACATGTCTTTTATGTACAAGAATAATTTATTGGCATCATAAAGAATATTTGAATAAAAATCTTATATTGTTCTTTGCCTTAGCAAGGAGATTAAATTTCACAGGAACTGGAACTAAAGGGATTGATTATGTTATCTATCAGTGGTTCTTCCTAGTCAAGAATATAGAAATTAAGAAAACATAAAATTTAACTTATTTCTAACCATGGAAGGCTGTGAGATCTAAGAACTGGTTTCCAAAAGAATTTCTAAAACTGTAATTTTCAGTGACACTCTAAAGTATTCTGCTTGAAATGCTTAAATTATTATTCTTTTGCAGATTAGATGATACAAAAGTGACCTGCTCATCTGTGGTGGGAAGTGACTGCATACTTTCATTCTCCTCCTGCCCAGTGTCCCTGGCCTACATCCAAATTTCCATGCAGGGGTGTAACATTCAAAGTGGGCCTATACGTGTACAGATCATACTGTTGATTTCCTCCCCAATTCAAATCCAGCAACCGACCATTTGGTTCTGGAAACGTGTGACTCAAATGTCAAGTCCACACAAAGATATTTGGGAGCATGACAGGTGCATCCTTTCTCCCAACCACATGTAGGGAAGTGGATGGCCTTTGTGTCATCCAGTCTGGCCTTTTCTCATGAATCAATTTCTTCTTCCTACACAGTATTAAAGGATGCCCTGAATTAAGTGCAATCTAGTTCATCCCGGGCTTTTTATTGGACAGGCAGCATACAGGACATTTTAGTCAACCTAGGATTTTTTCCAGTATGCATCCAAGGTATTTATTAAGCTCAGTTTGTTTGTTTTCAAGTATGCTGCTTGTTTCCAGTGCTCCAGCTGAATCAAGACACAGCATACCAGGGCCCTGTCCTGGATAGCCCAGGCAAGCCTGATCTCATCAGATCTCAGAAGCTAAGCAGGGCCGACCCTGGCAAGTATTTGGATGGGAGACCTCCAGAGAATGCCAGAGGCGGGTGATGAAGCCACTTCTCTGAACATGTTCCATGCCCCAGAGGTCACCATGGCTTCCAGGCATGGTCACTCACATGCATACACAAAAGGCAAAAATACAAAAAAGAAAAGAAGACATAGCGTACCAGCTTGCAAAAGTTTTTCTTTGTAGGCTTAAATATTAAACATATAATTTCTGTATTACAAATGTTTCCTCTCATAGTCACTAACACTTACATCTACTGGCTTGCCATCTAAAGAACGAGTAGCAATAAGAAGCCTTCCTTGAAAGTCAGGACTGGCTTTTGCATCCATTTGTCTTTGCTCAATTAAGCTGCAGTCCACGTACAAAGAAATGATCCTTGATTGTACACTGATGCCAAGCTTATGCCATTGCCGATCAAAGATAGGAAGGATCTCGCGGCTTTTAAAACTGTAGCGCAGTGAATTCCCCTGGGGTGATTGTGCAACGTACTCCACAACTTTTTTGGCACCATCAACAACAATGTAAATCTGGAAAAAAAATGTAGAAAAAGCAAAAGTTTCAAAGCAAATATGGTAGCTATGAACAAAACAAAACATGCACATCCCTCAATGCAAAATAGGTTATGTTGCAACCAGAGCTCTCCTCATGGAATGAGACTTCCATGCTTTCCACTCATGCTATAGCCCCTGTTGCCCTTGAAACATTGCCTCTGAAACCCCCAGCAACAGTGCTGTGCGTGATGTGGAGCCTTCAATATGAGAGTACTTGGTAAAAATAGCCCGTCCCCTCTGCTAGCAGAAGTGCAAAATATCCACTGGAGACACACTTTCAAGTATTCTCCCATGCAACTTGATCACTGCACATCAGTTGAGAACCCCTTATTGTTTGATTTATGTTTCATTTATTATATCTGTATCCCATAAGAACATAAGAGAAGCCAATGTTGGATCATGCCAATGGCTCATCCAGTCCAACACTCTGTCACACAGTGGCCAAAAATACCAGGTCCCATCAGGAGGTCCAGCAGTGGGGCCAGGACACTAGAAGCCCTCCCACTGTTGCCCCCCCCAGCACCAAGAATACAGTGCATCACTTGCCCCAGCCTGAGAGTTCCTATCTATACCTTGTGGATAATAGCCACTGATGAACCTCTGCTGTATATGTTTATCTAATTCCCGCTTGAAGTTGTCCATGCTTGTAACCGCCACCACCTCCCGTGGCAATGAATTCCATGTGTTAATCACAGTACTCCAAATGAGGTTGCACCATTGATTTATACAGGGGCATTATGATACTGGCTGATTTGTTTTCAATTCCCTTCCTAATAATCCCCAGCATAGCGTTGGCCTTTTTATTGCAGTTGCACACAGTCTCGACATTTTCATTGAGTTATCTACTACGACTCCAAGATCTCTCTCTTGGTCAGTCTCTGCCAGTTCGGACCCCATCAATGTGTATTTATAGTTAGGATTTTTGGCTCCAATGTGCATCATTTTGCACTTGGCCACATTGAACCCCATTTGCCACGTTGATGCCCACTTGCCCATCCTCGACAGATCCCTTTGGAGTGCCTCACAATCCTCCCTGGTTCTCACCACCCTGAACAACTTCGTGTCATCCGCAAATTTAGCCACTTCACTGCTTACTCCCAAATCCAAAGTATTAATAAACAAGTTAAAAAGCATTGGACCGAGTACTGATCCCTGTGGTACCCCACTGCTTACCACCCTCCACTGAGAAAATTTCCCATTTATACTCACTCTCTGTTTCCTATTAATTAGCCAGTTTTTGATCCACAAGAGGACTTGTCCTTTTATCCCATGACTATTGAGCTTACTTAGGAGCCTTTGATGAGGAACTTTATCAAAAGCTTTCTGGAAGTCATGGTAAACAACATCTATTGGGTCCCCCTTGTCCACATGTTTGTTCACTCTCTCAAAGAACACTAACAGGTTAGGGAGACAAGATCTTCCCTTATAGAACCCATGCTGAGTCTTCCTGCTCAGAAAAGTGATTTAGCCTCACAACAATCCTGGGAAATAGCTCACATACTAACCATTGTAGTGCTATATTACAGAAATGCCACTGGTTTTATATATATAGTTCTGAGTTGCATAATGACCACCAAGCTGTTCTAAAACAGCCAAACCATCTTGAATATAGTCTGAATCCAGAAGGAAAATATCTGCCCTCCACAAATCTGTGTCTACCACTCCAGCAGAAAAAAACAAAGAGAAAAGCAAAAGCAAATTAAATAGAAAAAAGCAATCTGGGCAAACCTGTGGCATGTTACGCTGATCTAAAATTTGCAACAAATACCACCGTTCTTTCTTGCTGTTTCGTCTAACACGGAATGTGGCTGTTAAGGAATATTCCTCTGGAAGCCCATTTGGAAACACTTGTCTAAAGGATGAGGAAAGATTGTTCTCATTAGTTTGACAGCATTAACTAGTATAAAATATGAAAACAAACTTATGTAAAAATACTCAGGATTCAGTTCTGGCCTCATGCAATTGTACAGTTGTACAGTACTCTTGCAATTGTACAGTTGTCAAGAGGCTGTCCCCTTTCTTGAAACCTGGAAAGTCATAATTTGGTCCCCATCAAATACTCTGGCATTACACATAGGCCTATTATTGAGTGTTTCCCCTTGCTTTCACTGTGCATGTCCATCGGGTGTTCTTTGTCATTCTGCACTCCTTTCAGTGCTCAGTTCGCTTTCTGGTCGCTGTTTCCTTGGGTTTTCTGAGAGTGCTTTCATGACAATTTTTCCCAAGTTCACTCCCAAGCTGAAGGTAATTCAAAAGTGTACAGATTCCCTTGGATTTCCCCTCACCCTTTTGCCACCCCTCAAAGGCCACTCCCCCGCCCACACCAAGGTTGTTCCACCCACTCTGCACCTTCTTGCCATCCTCCCCCCTTCACCAGTGTACAAGTTCAATTTTCCCCTCATTTTTAAATTTTAATTTTTTTTACAAGCCACATGAGTCTAGCGATATGGAACTATAGCTAGTCTTGGATCGCTGAATAAAAACATTTAAAATGACAGGGGGAGTTTAAAAGGAGCTGCACAAGGTTTAGTTCCCTACTGTTATTAACTTGAAAGGGGGATCAGAGAGGAGGGAAACGGCAGCATCTCCAGTATAAAAAGAAAGGATTTCAGTGCTGCATGCAAACAAAATAAAAGGGGGGATGGGAAGCCTAAAGCTTTGAAAACTTTTACCCCTTTAATGCCTTAGTGAACAAAGAGGGGGGTTTTGGGGGGGGGGCATTTTGGCAGTCTCCGGAAGCCTAACATTAAAATGGTGGCTGAGCCACATGGACCTTCCACAAACTATTGAATTTAAGAATCACTTGGGATTGATCCATTTAGAGGACAGAGTGCAATCAGTACAGGATAGGCTTTTTAAAACTGTCAAGATCACAACCAGTGTGCAGGATTAAATTAGAGAATCACAAAGAGAAAACCAGACAAATTTGCAAGGAAGGGCAGGAAATTAGTGTTACTGTGCAGCTGTGCTAGGGCATCAGCAAAAATACCCCTCCCCCAATCTTTTTCAGTTTAATGGCACAAGACTAAAATGCTCTCCAGAGCTTCTGCCAGAGAACTTCTCCCCCATACAAATTGCATCCCTTTGCAAAGCTTGGTGGAGTTACAGCCATCTTTGCACAGGAGCATGCAAACACACAAACATTTTGCCAATGATCACAGCTTGAAATTACCCCGCCCTCCCCGCATGCCTGTATTCTGTACACTCAAGATGTCCCCCCATATTATGAGACCGTGTGACTGTTTCCCATTTTTCACAGTGGCTGATAACACAGCAGAGAATCCCCTAGTGCTTCACAATATGGAAAACAGGGCTTCACAGCTGCTTGTCAAAAAAAGCCTTGTCAGTTTCAACATCAGTCCCCCCCCTTTTCCTGTGTTCCTTTGGGTTCCCTTTCATCCAATGAACTAATGCTAAAATGCATGCGTAAAACCTGAACCACAAGGACGTAAATGAAGGGCACTTGCTGGATGCTACTGTGCAGTTGCAATAGGGCAACTGCATAATTTTAGAAAAAACAAAAGCTTTGGATGCCACCCCCCACATGTCACAAGTGACATTCCACCCTGATTTAGAAATGTGCTTTTTAAAATTGTAGCTGCAGAATAAATACACTGGAGGAAAAAGAATGGTGAGTAAGGTGGGCACAGAATCTGAAGTCAAGATTAAAGGCTTACTGCTTGGAAAATCTGCATTAAGATGTATATGAATAATAGGCCATAGAAAGGCCCATTTGTAAGTATAATTTATATCCCCATACATTAATATCATTTACATCTGTCACTGTGTAGGGCAAGAAACTTTATTTTAAAGTAAAAGTACATTTTCTGGACGGCTAAAATTTCACACACCAAAAAAATTCACAAACTGCCCACAACGAACGTTAAGATTAGTCCAAGAAAATCCAAATTCTGAGCAAGAGAAAATTATGCTAGTAAGTCACAGTATGCATATTAAGAAAGAAAAAGATTAATGTATTGTCATTTCCCCCAGTTGTCAATTGAAGTATTGACACTGTTAGAGTAAAAGTGAAGAGAATCTATCATGCCTTGTAGATACCAAAGCGAAGTTCCCTGTGCACCTCTGACCCAATTTCCACATTTTAATGGAAATGATACTCTATTACTCCTATTAATTCATCCCCCAAACCACTCAGCTGAGCCATGGCTTCTAAACTGAGATGCCTGCCAGGAAAATGACAAATCATGTCCTGTGTCCTTATCCCTTAAAAAAATCACATCCCATCAGCTTTGTTATGCACATATATGCATTCTCCTGTCAATTTCTGCAACCACAGTTCAGACATATTGTAAACTGCCTTGAGTTCTGCAAGGTAGAAAGGAGGCTAATAAATGTCTAAATAAATAAACTCATTGGGTGCACATTAACATATTGAGTGGGCTGACTGGGATCACAGATAGTAGCCACCCTGTCTATGAGTTCAAGGGTCATGCTTGTATGAAGCCTACATGTGTACTCCAGAGTTGCCAAACCTGGGCTGGGAGATTCCTAGGGAATTTGTGGGTGGAGCCTGTGGGGAGCAGAGTCTGGGGAAGAGACGGAGCTCAGCAGGGATGTGATGTCATAGAGTCCATCCTCCAAAGTTGCCATTGCCTCCAGGGGTTGTAATTCTGAGAGTTGTAATTCTGGGAGAAATTCAGACCTCACCTGGAGGTTGGTTTCAGTATACTCTGAAAAGTGCATAGGCTCCTGTATGCATGATCCTGGAAAACAGAGAGCATTGCTTTCTGCAAACTGGAGCCTCTGTGTATTTGAAGGTATGCACAAAGGCTCAATGCAAATGTGACTCTTGAATACAAGGCAGTGAAAGGCGGGACCACCTGTCATGTTCCCAGTTACGGTAGCCCTCTCCACACATCTCTCCTTATATATAAAAGAGTTTTTGTGTCTCTCTTGCCTCAACATTCCACAGGCTTCCCCAGCCTTTGGCTCCCTGATCTGTCACTCAGAGGGTGTCCCTAGCCACTGGCTGCGTTGCCTGAGTCCCGGCCAGCCGCCACTCAAGAGTACTCACGTGCCATTGGCTGGGTGCTGGGCTTGCTCCTCTTTCCCGCCCACTCCTTCAGCCACTGTGCCCTGTCAGAATTTCTGGCAAACAGCTTTCTCTCTTGATGAAGATGGTTGCCTCCTGTGTGGGACTAATTTTTCCCTCAGTAGCTGTTGGAAGGTGTAACAAAATGGCAGTTACCTGTGTCTGTGAGATGGCTGCCGTCTCTGTGTTTAAAATGTTCCCACATAAGGCTTAATTGAGCTGTAATTCCAGAGA